>NC_037672.1:165026614-165159449 GCF_003255815.1 Theropithecus gelada | reverse complement strand
TCCTTCCTTCCTTCCTTCCTTCCTTCCTTCCTTCCTTCCTTCCTTCCTTCCTTCCTTCCTTCCTTCCTCCCTCCCTCCCTCCCTCCCTCCCTCCCTCCCTTCCATCTACCTACCTATCTGATTTATCCATCTATCATCTGTCTACTTACCCATCCATGCATCTATCCATCCACCCATCCACCCATCCATGCATCCATTCACCCACCCATCCCCCATGCATATCCACATATATGCCAAAATGCTGTCTAATTCTTTATACTCTACTGTGTTCCAAAGTGTTTTACTGTGGGAAAAACTTTATGAGAAGGGCTGAACTTGATACATGTAAATAAGATTAATGTAAAATGTTTTTAATGTGAGTTTTAGAAAATAATATGTAATATTCCTGTCTGAAAGTTTTACATTTGACCTTGTCTCAATTTTTGTTTGTTTGTTTGTTTACAGACAGCGCCAGTGAAATGGTGCCCAATTTGGGTTTTATTCCAATGTCCTCTTTTGTGGTTGATAAATTTGCTGGAGATATTTTGAAAGATTTGCCTTTTCTAAAGAGGTATAAGACCAAAACTGTGCCTCAATAAATACTTGTATGGAATACAGGAGTTACACAACAAGGATTATTTGAAATGCAGATGATTAGAGTACATTACATGTAGTATGTGTTTGTAATACATAATGAATTTAAAATCAAAATTTTCAATGCCTTTTGGCCATTACTATGTAAAAATCTGTATAGTTTTTAATCTTAGAATAAGTCACTACAGCTGCATATTTTAAATTAATGAATTAATGAATGCATATTAATTGATATTGATGAGACTGTCAGAGACATGGAGTAGATTTTGATTTATTAAACCTCTAATAAACTGCTCTTTGGATTCTACCACCCACATCATATTGCAGAAAGAAGAAGGGGAGCTATGATTTTCAAAAATATTATAAAATAAAATCTGTGCTATGTTATATTTAGAAGTGTGCAATTTAAAATATGCTTTTTTTTTTTTTTTTTTTTTTGTCTCGCAGTGATGATCCTATTGTTACTTCACTGGTTAAACAAAAGGAATTTGATGAACTTGTGCACTGGCATTCTCATAAACCCCTGAGTGATGATTATGACAGGTCCAGGTGTCAGTTTGATGGTGAGCTCTGTGACTCTAGTGAAATAAATTTAAATCTACTTTACTCTCTACCTTTTGTTTTATAGTGGGAAATTATCATATCATGAGACACAAATTAAATTTTTTTGAATAAAAATAGTCTACAAGATATTTAGATGTGCATTGGGAAAGATGGTAATGAAAAATTCTCTTTTTCTTCATTGACAGTCATGTGCATGTAGATATGTATGTGTTTTAGGAGGAAGTGCTAGAAGTTGTTTTGAGGAAAGATGGTTTGTAGTTTCAGCAATGTTTGTATTCCTTGGAGTCAAATATATTGAGACCATAGTATTTCAAGCAATTATAACTGTTTCATACAACCCAATTGGCTGCATGTAATAAGCACCAGCATTCTATCTGCCTTCATGCTCAGGGTGGTTGAAACTACAAAAGGAGGCCCATGAAACTGCTAACAGGGGATCAACAGAGACTGAATTTAGGATCTTGTCTTCATCTCAACTTTCTGTATCCCTATGCTTACCCCCAGCCCCCATAGAGTTGACAAAACTTGCTCTGAGAATAACCTAGGAGTAGGCATATCAAGTATGCTCGTATGAAGTACTTATTAGACTGGGTATGTAAAAAATGACCAAGGTGTTGGGGGGATACTTTAGATGAACCATTAACATGCTTTAGAGTGGTTTGGTTTGATGTATATATTTACAGACATAGAAAAATTAGCTTAGTTATTTCATTTCTGTGAGTATTATGGAGGTAAGGGAGTAAGGCATACCTTGATTACTGGGACTTCTTATATTATGAGATTTTACCATTTCAGCTGCCATGCTCTAGGCTCTGGCTCTGTGGCTATGGTCTGGAGTAAGGATTTTTTCTATCCAGTGATGCAAGAAGCCAGAATATCTTAGATAGTTGTCTTCTTGCCTCTGCTTCTACCTTCTTCTTAAACTAATTCACAGGGCAGAGGACATACGTAATGCCTGGAATCTGTCATTTTTTTTGTTGCACCCTGATACCTGATTTAGGAGGTAGACCATAAAAGTGTGTTTTGTCACTTCCACCCTTTGAATAAGAGAAAGAATTATTATCCATAGATAACTTGATTTTACATTCTCTCTTTAAGAAAGATAATAAGATTAAATTACTCTTCCACTAATTTAACTAATGGATGTGGGATAATATGAAGGATTGATGAGAATGCTATTGAAAAACTATAATAAAGTGACATTTTAAGTCTTTTCTTTTTCAGAAAAATCTAGAGACCCTCGTGTTCTTAGATCTGTGCAAAAGTATCATGTTTTCCAGCGGTTTTATGGGAATTCATTAGAAACAGTCTCTTCAAAAATCATCGTGACTCAAACTATTAAGTCAAAGAAGGATTTTAGTGGGCCCAAGAGCAAAAAGGCACACGTAAGTTCTATACATTCTATCAAATTTAAAAAAAATTCTTTTTCTTTTCTCAAGTTGATATTTGTTATCCCTTTCGTAGTTTCTTTTTATATAATGCTTTTTCTTTATATATATATATATATATATGCATGTATTTTTATATATGATTACTTATTCTTTTACCTCTTGCTGAAAAAGCCTAACCTGCATAAAAAAGTTGTAATGGTATTCTATACATAACGTATGTATCTATTTGAAGAATAATTAAGTGACTAAAGTTTTGAGTTTAGAAATTTTAAACTAACATTAAAAATATAGTTGTTCATTAGTTAATGACAGTGAAAATCTTTTTCATATAGGTAGTAAAAATAGATATGAAATGTTTGTCTACTTTTTTCTAAATTATAAAGAGTGTTTACACTTTTCCAAAGTATTTAAATGATTGATCAGTCCACCACATTTTGTGAGTGGAAGGTTAGAACTGTCCATTTCCTCTTTCTGTGTGGGTTGGACTCCTGCAACCTTACCTTTTTCCTTCTTGGGATGTCGTTTTTCTACTCTTTTCCCAGGAGACATAACTGTGGAATGGAATACAAGTAGTAAATAAGAAAAGTTCCAATCTATTTCTGGAATAATAATACTAATAGTTTATGATCTAAAATTATCAGTTGATAATTCCTGCAACATTAATGTCTAAGTACAGATATTTTTATTTTAAAACTGAATTTTCTGATTATTTGACTTTAGAGACAGGTCATAAAGGTTTCCATCTTAAACAAATGGAAAAGTCATCAGGCTTTAGTATCTTTCTGTGGGCCTCAAAGTTGGGGATTTGGTAATGGCATTTATTTTCACAAAAAGTTTCTCTTAAGATGAAAGGTTTTAATATATTAGAGAAACCAAGTTAACAAAACCAATCACAAATAAAGGTATTTGTCACATATCTACCTTAACAAATTGAAATAAACATGGTGAAGTTATCAGGAATGAAACATATAAAGACCTCAAAAAATATTTTTATTCTCACTTCTGAATAATTACTTTTGTGAAAATTTTGACAAGATCAGGAAAATGTGCATCTCTTTGTCAAGCCTTCAGTGGACATTTCAGAACTCCAAGAGACAGATAGTTCATCAGTTCAAGGACTTATCAAAAAAGCTCTTGTATTTTCTACTCAAGATAACATCAAAAAATAATCACAAATTACTCTAAAAGGTTCTCAGACGTTCTATGAAGGCTCTATTCTTCAACTGCTTCAAAAGTTTAAGCAGTTGGGCTGTCCCATCTTTTGTTTTAAGAGCCAAAGGGAAGCTTCTCTGAGCCCAACTGTGTGATCATTGTTTCTCTCCTCCTTTTCATTTATGTAGCCAATTGTATTGTCAGTGAGACTATTTAATTGAACATTTACTTTTTTATTTATGGGTGACAAAAAGCTACTGCTTTTCAGTTATGTTTGTTGTTGTTGTTTTGAGAGATGTTATGAAATGGTAAATTTGCAGAAATTCTTGTCACATAATAACAATGTATGAAAATAGAAAAATCTACATGGCAAAGGGTCAAAGGTAACCCTTGTACTATTGACACAGAACCATGCTAAATTGGCCCAACACAGCAAATTAGGAAGACTAAACACTGGGAAAGCTCAAATATTATTGATTAGAAGGATTTGTTTCTAATTTAGAGAGTGACGACAACTAAAATTGACTTCATTATAGGCAGGCATTTACAGATTAATTTCGTGACTAACAAGAAGAGTGGAAGATGTGTTGGAATCCTCTTGCTAATACAATAATTCTCTAATTTGTCTTTGTAGATTAATGAGTCAGGTTGGTAAAAGCATGGTAAAAGTGGGCCCATACTATGTTTAAGTTAATTGGAAGCGCTTATTGAGGAAGAGAAAATCAGTTGTATTTGTATTGTTCCTCTTATCCACTCCTCTTCTTCCTCTTTCCTTATTCACTCATCAAACATTATGGACTAAATGCTTTGTGCTTGAGACATACAGACAACAAAGGCACATTCCTGTCTCAGGATCTCAATCAAGAGAGGAGGAATGGCAAATGAAATTACAACTACAGTTTGTGCTAATGAGTGCTTCAATAGATGTCTGAGCAGAGGAAGAATACATGACTTAGACTTGGGAGAGTCAGGGAAAGCTTCAGGGAGGAAATATATTAAACAAGTAGAGAATAGGGAGGTGATGTGGGAAGAATGGAAGAGGGCAGGCAATTCTAGAGGGAGCAGCAGATATCATAGCATGGAGACATCAAAAGAGAGGTGGCCTCTTGTCTCTGATTTTGTGACATTAACTCTTCTTCTTTTTTTTTTTTTTTTTTTTTTTTCTGAGACAGAGTCCTGCTCCATTGCCCAGACTGGAGTGCAGTGGCCCAGTCTCGGCTCACAGCTACCTCTGACTCCCAGGTTCAAGGGATTCTCATGCCTCAGCCTCCCAAGTAACTGGGACTACAGGAATGTGCTACCACACCCAGCTAATTTTTGTATTTTTAGTAGATAAGAGGTTTCACTATGTTGGCCAGGCTGGTCTGAAACACTTGGTTTCAGGTGATCCGCCAGCCCCAGCCTCCCAAAGTGCTGGGATTACAGGTGTCAGCCACCATGCCCAGCGGCATTTACTCTTTTATTTATAAACTACACCACTCACAAATCTAGAAAATTATCTACAGAGAGCCTTTATACTCCCTAAATTAAATTGTCATAAGTTGTAAATTAACACAGGCTTAATTTCCAAAAGAAAAAAAAGAAGTTTTTCACATCTACTCAAAATGGGATGATGATCAAAGTCATCAATACACCCTTACTATTGTCTCACTCATGACCTCTTATCTTGGAATATTTTCAGCTTATTTTAAGAGATGCTTTTTTTTTTTCCTTTGGGGCAGGAGACCAAGGCTGAAATAATTACTAGAGAGAATAAGAAAAGGTTATTTGCCAAGGAAGAACAAAAGGAAGAGCAAAAGTGGAATGCTTTGTCATTTTCTATTGAAGAGCAAATGAAAGAGAATTTATACTCTGGAATAAAGAACCTGGAAGACTTTTTGAAATCCTGTAAAAGTAGCTCTGTGAAACTTCGGGTTGAAATGGTGGGATTAACTGCTTGCTTGAAAGCCTGGAAAGAACATTGCCGAAGTGAAGAAGGTATGTGATTCTGTTTCCTTATTTCGGTGAGTTGGAGAATTAATACAAATGTAATAATGATAGTTGCCATTTATTAACTGGAAATTTGCATTAGAAGACTTACATGCACTATCTTATTTTATGTATTATTACCTTTAATATGTTCTAAGACCCACAATGGTTGCCTGAAACTGTGGATAGTACCAAATGCCATGTATACTATTTTGTCCTATGCATACATATGTATGGTAAACTTTAATTTCTAAATTAGGTACAGTAAGAGATTAACAACAATAATAAGATAGAATAATTACAACAATATACTATAATAAAAGTTATGTAAATATGGTCTCTCTTCCTCAAAATACCTTATTGTACTATACTCACCCCTTTTCTTCTTGTGAGAATGTGAGATGGTAAAATGGCTACATGATGAGGTGAAGTGAGGTGATTGATGAACACTATTGTTGACCTTCTGATGATGCAACAGAAGGAGGATCGTCTGCTTCAGGCAATCCTTGTGTCATTAAGCCATAAGGGAGTGAATGACTGATGTTAGGAGCAGATGATATTGATGATTGGGGTCCTCCATGGTTGAAAGAGTTTTGCTGAAGTCTTTTAGAAGAATAACATTAGCAGTAACTGTTGTCACTTTTTTTTTTTTTTTTTTTGGAGTGGGGATGGAGTCTCACTCTGTCACCCAGGCTGGAGTACAGTGGCACCATCTCGGCTCACTGCAACCTCCGCCTCCTGGGTTCAAGCAATTCTTCTGCCTCAACCTTTCGAGTAGCTGGGACTACAGGTGCACGCCACCATGCCCAGCTAATTTTTGTATTTTTAGTAGAGACGAGGTTTCACCATATTGGCCAGGCTGGTCTTGAACTCCTGACTTTGCGATCCACCCACCAGGGCCTCCCAAAGTGCTGGGATTACAGGCATGAGCCAACGTGCCTGGCCACTGTTGTCACTCTTTAACTTATCAAAGTGTTTCTGTGAAGGTTGCAATTCTTTTGTGATTTTATGGGTGACTTTAATGCTGTATTCTATCTGAGAATTGTATTCCATATTTTTTCTTTTAATATCTATGTAATTTGAAACACTTTAGCAAATTCAGGTTCTGCTTCAGGTTCTTCTTCATCTTCCTCTCTAGATGACTCAATAAGTTCTTCCATTTCCTCATTTGTTAACATTTCCTAATGAACTTCAATATGTTGTTTCACTTCTTTATCAAACACATTGGCAAATCTCTCTCTATCAATTAGTCTTGCTGCATGAATTATTTTCCTAACTTCTCCATTGATCCCCAAGAAGTCTTGAAAATCACTCAGGACTTCACTCCATACATTCTTCCAGCAGGCATTTCTAGTTTTTTGATTTAATTAATCCATTGCATCTTTGGAGAGTGTTATTGCATCAGCAATAGTGAGTAATTTCCAGCACCTTATCATGTCCAGATTGGGGTCTGCATCAGTTGCTGATTGAATGTAATCAAACACCAGGCAGGTGTATGTGGCTTTGACAAACTGAATGATGCCGTAGTCAAGGCACTGAAACAGTGAGTTTGTATTTGGAGGTAAAAATACAATCTCAATATTTTCATTTTCAACAAGAACAGATTTGGGATGGCTAGGTGCATTGTCTAGTATTCCAAGCTTTCCTCTTTCAAGTATTTTTTCACTTCTGGGAAGAAGCATTGGTAGAACCATTCCATAAAAATGTTGACTGTCATTCACACTTTGATTATGTTGCCAGAACACAAGCAGATAATTTTTGCTTTTGTTTCTGAGAGTGTATGGCTTCTTCATTCTGCATGCTATGCCTGTCTGTATTATGTGCACTGCAGCGTTGCCACCTCGTACCAGTGTTAATCTATCCTTCCATGTTTTATGTCTTGGTGCCTCCTTTGGACTTTTAAGAGTGTAGGTTCTGTTGGGCATCTTCTTGCAGAAGAGCCTGGTTTCATCACAATTAAAACCTTGCTTTGGATGGTATCCTTTCTTTCTAACCAACTTCTTCAACTCTGCCAGAAATGTGGCAGCAGCTTCTTCATTGGCAGATGGAGCCTCTTCAGTCAGTAGTTTTTTGTTTTGTTTTGTTTTGTTTTTGAGATGGAGCCTCGCTCTGTCGGGACCAGACTGGAGTGCAGTGGCGCGATCTTGGCTCACTGCAACCTCCGCCTCCTGGGTTCAAGCGATTCTGCTGCCTCAGCCTCCCGAGTAGCTGGAACTACATGCGCACAACACCATGCCCAACTAATTTTTGTATTTTTACTAGAGATGGGATTTCACCATGTTGGCATGTTGGCCAGGATCATCGATCTCTTGACCTCATGATCCGCCCACCTTGGCTTTTCAAATTGCTGGGATTACAAGCATGAGCCACTGCGCCTGGCCCTCTTCAGTATTTTTTATACTTTTCAGTCCAAACCTATTCCCAAATTTGTTTAACCATCCTATATTTGAAGAAAATTGGTCATAGTCACTCGTTTTGGAGGATGCCTTGCTGAAGTCTTCATATAGATTCAATGCTTTCAGGTGCAACATGTTTCCATCACCTGGAAAATATTTTCTATTTATGCCTTCCACCTTCTATCTTAACTAAGCACTTATCAAACACTGGCTAAAACTTTTGCCATTTGAGGTGCAACAGGAAAAATAGCACAGATTTCTTTTTTCTTCTTCACAACTTAATGGATAAAAGATTGTTTCTGAGTGTAGATCTTAGCAACCTCAGCATGTGAGTTTTTCTTTACTTATTAAGTCAAGAACTTTCATGTTTTCACTTAAAGAAAGCACTTTATGGCTTCTTTTTTGACATATCTGAATTGCCAACATCACTTATTTTGCAATTTGGGGCCATTTTAATAAAGAAGGGTTATTGAACACCAACACTGAGGCATCAGTGCAGTCGGTCTGATCATCAAGGTGGCTACTAAGTAACTAATGGGAATGTGGTATCTACAGTGTGAACATGGGGGACAAAGGAAGGATTCATGTCCTGAGCAGGACGAAGTGAGACGGTGCGAGATTTCATCACACAACTCAAAATGGTGTGCAATATAAAAACATATGAATTACGTATTTCTGGAATTTTTCATTTAATAATTTTGAACTACAGTTTAGCTTAGATCCCTGACACCACCAATAAATGGAAAATTTTGTATTTTATCAATGAGTAATGAAATCTCAGAGAGGGTCCAAAGGGCAAATATATAGCACATTCATAAGCCCTTTCAAAGACAGGTGATAAAAAGAACAACTTATAAAGTTGGGGACATGGTTAAGGGAACCAACAAAAACGATGAGGCACCCAGGAAGAATTTGTCATTCACCTTTGAGACCAATGAGTAAACATTTCCTTTGTGGGTAACGCTGTATTCATGCTTCCCTGGCACACTGAGTTCTTCCAAAGCTGCTGTGGATACCATGTGCTCTACTTTACAATTTCCATAACAGGTAGTAAAAGAGAAAAGAATAGACAGAAAGAGGAAGATACAGGTGAAATGGGATCACATCAAGATGTGTAAATTCACAGCAAGTGAAATGATCTTGTTCCATAATACCTCCAAACTGACAGTTCTTCTGAGCAAACCTAGTTGATCTGTCAGTTTTGAGCATCTCCACACTTTGATCCATTTAACACCTGACCTCCATGTTCTCTCCAACACCCTGACCACCCCCACACCTATTGTTTCTGCTGCTTAATTGGGAATGATCAAGTGTTATATATTGTTTTTCTAAGTGAACTACTCACTTAGAATAACAGTGCATAACGATCAGTATGAACTGTATTACATTTCCTTTGTAGCCTCTTACTGTATTCAGTAGGTGTTAATGTTGTTAAATAGGTGAAATATAGATGATTGATTAGAAGAAATCCTGACATAATAAGTATGAAATAATTAGCAGAGCAGAGGAACAAAAAGGATATGTATGAATATAAAGCATTGGAGAGAGATTAGCAACATCTAGAATGTGACAGTTGGAAGAGGTGGATTGAATTGAAGGCCTCCAGTGATTACACCAAATGCTTATCTGTGGTCAACCATAGGACTCAATAAATGTTGCCAAGGTTTTAACCAGATATTTCAAGTCATAAAGATATTTTTCTTTGAACACAGTAGAGCAAGTATGAAAATAAAAGATGGAGAAAATATTTGTTATTCTTCCTAAACTTTTACAAACTTGAGCTTCTTTGATCTTATTTCTTTTATGCACTATATATTTTTTCCTAACACTGATGTGGCTATGTCTCAGTAATCCACGGAGATGATGAAATGTGGATAGTTGAACTTCAATTTTACTTTATTTGGTCCTTTCTACTCCAAAACCTCCAGTAATGCCAAGTAAGATAGTGAGGCCATCTAGATGATTAATCTTGGATAATCAAATGAATTATTTTTGATGGTCTTTATAACAATTTTATTGTTTATTCTTTACCAAGGTAAAACCACAAAAGATTTAAGTATAGCTGTTCAAATGATGAAAAGGATCCACTCCTTGATGGAAAAATACTCAGAACTTCTACAAGAAGATGATCGGCAACTCATAGCCAGATGCCTTAAGTATTTAGGATTTGATGAGTTGGCAAATTCTTTACATCCAACTCAGGTAATATTATCAGAATAGCTCAATTTCAACAGGGTAATTATTAGTTATACATAAAGTGTTTTGCAAATATAGTCATCTCGTCCAGATTTTTTTTTTTTTTTTTTTTTTACAGAAAATACTATTATTAGTAGTAATCCAACTGCCCAATCTTGAAGTAATGCATAATTAGAAAATTTGTACAAATGCTTACCTGGACAAACATTAAATGCCAGATAATCTCTGCAGATCCTTAAAACTAACCGTATACTTAATTCTAGCAAAACATCTCAAAACTATAGTGTGATTATTCAATTGTCTTTAAATATATCAGGTTGTAGCTACAAATATCATGATATATATTTGAAAATCTTGATGTCTACTAATTTTTTCTAGTTAAGACAATGATTTAAAAAATTTAAATTTAAAAGGAGGTAAAATGCTTTTCACATAGAAAGTGCTCAGTAATGTTTTACTTATTTAAATGATATTCTAATTCAATGTCATTTTCAAAATGGACTTTTAAAATAATGCAGGATGCAGAAAATGATGTAAAAGCGAAGAAAAGGAATAAATATTCAGTTGGCATCGGGCCAGCTCGGTTCCAACTGCAATACATGGGCCATTATTTGATACGAGATGAGAGAAAAGACCCAGATCCCAGGGTCCAGGATTTTATTCCCGACACATGGCAGGTAATACTGCAAATGAAACAAAAATTACTGTATTTTTTTATTATATGTGATCTCAGAGGTTTCTCATTATTGTGCCTCTACTTATTATATTTGGTATGAACTTGTTGATGTCATTTAAAGATACCTTGTTATTTAAAATGTCAAATGTGGACATTTTTTCCCCATTTAAAGAAAGTGAGATTTTCTTTTATCATATAGACCATTTCCTTGGAGGTACATTAATGGTTTCATATGATTAGCTCTGATGTTATCTCAGTGTCATCCAGCTGTATCATCATGGAGCAGCCTCCAGGTTTTCCCTGTGTCAATAGGATTTCATATGTAAATACATAAATATGCATAGAGAAATCTGGATAGTTTAAATAGTAGGGACAATTGTTTAGATATTTACACATTGCATCTGTCACCATAGTAGCTATTCTAAAAATGTATATAAAATTAATATTGATGGATATAAAATTTAGAGGAAAAGGATGCATTTCTACATGCATTGAACCATACAAACTTGCTGATAAATTGAACATGTTTACCTACAGAAATGCAATTTTATAGCTTCAGTCTAATAGACTGCCCCCTTCAGAATCTTTCTTATGATGGTGGGGTAGGTTAAAAAAATGCATGCCACGTTTTCATGAATAGGAAGACCAGTTCCTTACTTCAGTGCAGGACAAGAGACAGTAATGCTCTCCATTAATTTCATTCACATTGTAACTCTTCTGATGCCCATTTCACTCTGAGGTGTGACCAGGAGTGGACTGGTTGGGGTTTTGAGTTGTTTTCCCACCTTCTACCTATTGCATAGACTTATCATCATTCTTTTCGGCTAGTCAACATTCTTCAGCTGAAGGGGTGGAGCTCTCTCATCCTGGCATTCTTCTATGTAGAAAGTAGAAGATCAGTAGCAAAATTAAGAATATTTGATGTTTCTTCTCCTCAGCTACTTTTTTCACCATCAGTAATATACATATTTTCTCTTTCTTAGAACTTAGTTTCTCAACCGCACTTACTGAATATCAAGTAATTACAGATGTTTTCTCAATAATAAGATATTTTGTTCGACATCCTCTCCATTTTTCACACATGAAACCCACCTTACAGATGTTCAAAAGCATAAAAATGATCTCTTCTGAGAGAATGGCATGAGACCTTCAGATGTCCCTATAGATCCTTTGAGGTTCAGAAAATCGTATTGGAAGTCTATTAATATACTGTTTGTGTTTTGGTAACATATGGTTCACTTTCTTGACACGAATGGTACTCTGCACCCTGCAGCGAGAGCTCCTTGATGTTGTGGATAAGAATGAGTCTGCAGTGATTGTTGCCCCAACATCCTCAGGCAAAACCTATGCCTCCTACTACTGCATGGAGAAAGTACTGAAGGAAAGCGATGATGGGGTGGTCGTGTACGTTGCTCCCACAAAGGTAACTGTAATATTCTCTTTCATTCCTGAACCTACTCTTTAAAAATAATGAACATGGTCACATGGTAGATCTAGTTCACTTTATTTTTCAACCTGCATTTTCTAGTTCCAGTGTCTGAAGCTAAAATAACATACATATACATATACACATACATATACACACACACACAAACATATACATAAAATAACATATACATATTCAAACTTTAGACATCAGGGGAAAGTCACCAAATATAGGAGACACAATTTTTTTCTGATGCATAAGCAACATTTTCTGTTTTTCCTTCTGATGAATACTTTTAAAATTTCATTTTACTTTAGGTTGAGGTTTATCAGTGAGGTTCGTATGCTGAGTCAACTATCTCAAAGAGAATATGTGAGTGTGTTTAGAGTGGTGGGTCGATGAAAGGGGTTAGTAAGCTTTCTGCACTGAAAGCAGGACACACTTTTAGACAGTTCTTGTTGTCCTCTGATATTTCACCTCTCTCTATTATGTGGCTAATGGATCTTTTTCTTTGTCAATCAGGCCCTTGTTAATCAAGTGGCAGCAACTGTTCAGAATCGTTTTATGAAAAATCTGCCAAGTGGTGAGGCTCTCTGCGGTGTTTTCACCAGGGAGTATCGTCATGACGCCTTAAACTGTCAGGTAGGTATTTAATTAGTAAGTGTGTTATCGAATTCTATAACTGTACTTGTATGCCTCTTTGACTAGAAATTCAACATCTTCACAAGGCTTGTGAAAATAATTTCCTTGAATTTATGAAAGACAAAATCCTTTTAGAGAAAATGTAATATTGTTACATTTCAAAGAGTGAGAACTAGAACTCATCTTTCTCTAAGGACACTGACCTTTGGATTTCCGATTTCATTGATATTTTATTGCATCGTCTTGGTTTGTAAAGGGATTCAGAATGATCTGAAAATGCTGTGTTATAGAAAACTAACAAATCTCAATTTTAAATCAATTACTTTTTCTTCGTAAGTATCTATTAAGGATACTCATGATTTAGAAAATGTATTATGGATCGTATACCTGGTGCTAAGTCATAGACAGTTTTCTCCCCTCCGAACTCACAGATCAACAATTAAGACTAAATAAGAATGAACACATGATTGTAGAAGATTGCATGGTAGACATGGAGATGTTCTACCCAGATTGCCTTTCAAAGGAGGACTTGATGTGGGGAATGTGGTTAAGATAGATGCCAGCTATCAGCTCCGCTCCCCCAGTTCTGCCTCCACAGTCTATACCCTGCAACTGAGCTAAGTAGAAGTACAAACAGCAGGCTGCTGTGGCTCGATGTGGAACAACTCTGACAGCAGTCCTTACTCCAGAACTCCAAGCTAGGTTGGCAGAGGCTCCATCAGGCCTGCCTTGCAGTTAGGCTTCCTCCTCTGCTCATTCCTGCTTCCCTGCTCTTTTCACACTAGCTGATTCTTAATAAACACCTTTCAATCTAAACTCTATGTCAGTGTCAGGTTTTAAAGAATCAAACTTGTGACAATGAATAGTTTCTATTTTTAAACTCTGAATGCTCATAAACAAGGATGTAAACTTCAAGTCCGATTTTCTACCATTTTTGACCTACCAAAATTTCAGTTTAATATGGTTCCAATGAATATGGCACAGTTTTGATGAAACCCTGAATTCTCAGAAGCAATGTTATATGCCAGTTACCAGCAGGTACATTCAGGACTCGTAAGTCTATCTTACATATTCTT
Source organism: Theropithecus gelada (assembly GCF_003255815.1). Taxonomy (NCBI): domain Eukaryota; kingdom Metazoa; phylum Chordata; class Mammalia; order Primates; family Cercopithecidae; genus Theropithecus; species Theropithecus gelada. The sequence goes on along the minus strand of NC_037672.1, from coordinate 165,145,389 downwards.
GTAACTATGTCTACACATGGTAAGTGCTCAAAATGTTACTTCACACAATATTATTCTTCGTAGGTACTTATTACAGTGCCTGCCTGCTTTGAAATTCTGCTGCTTGCTCCTCATCGCCAAAACTGGGTGAAAAAGATCAGATATGTTATATTTGATGAGGTAGGTTTGGTGTTCTTTCTTTGCTTAATTTCCTAGTGCACATTTGCATAGCAATGAAGATGTTTGGTGTTTCAGGACATCTATCCCCTTGGATGGAGTTCAGATTGAGAAGGCCTCCCTTTTTTTTTTTTTTTTTCCCCTGAGTGATTTTTCCTGGGAATTACAGTTTTTTGGCTCCCTTTTCGTGTTGTGACTCAATAGGGTAAAATGATGCACCCTACAGAGTTCTGTATGGGAGTGGAATCTTTCACTGACAACTGTTTCAGGGAAAATAGAGTTCAACCATTCTGGTACAAGTTCCCCTGGACAGAGATTTCAATCCAATCTTTGACCTCCAAAGTAAATAATTTTTGGCTCTAACAATGATGCCAGTTACATAAGTTTTATCAGTCATGATCCCAACAGAAAATTGAATGACACTCTTGAAATACAATAATTCAAGAAGGGTATTTTTCAAAGGTGTATGTGAGGGAATCCATAAGGGTTAGTGCAGTAATCTAGAGCTAGTAGTTTACCCCTAGGCTTAAAGGAGCAAGGCATGGAAGCATTTATGGAAACTCAAAACGAGATTCCAATTGAGTTGACCATGTTGTGAGGAATATAGCTGATTCAAGGTAGCTTTTCAGGAAAGGAGCCAATGGAAAAATGACCTCAGTCTCAGTCTCCACGCTTCTTCTGATCTGTGGCCAAGGCCCTCCATAGGCCAAACCCAGTGGAACCAGAAATCATAAGAGTCCTTTTGACAAAGTACCTGTAGGTCAGCTTCCCTGGGAAGAGGCAGCAGGATAAAAAACAGTGTAGATTTATAGCGATTTATTGGGGCAAATGGAAGATACTTCGCAAAGCTATATTGCAGCATTATTAGGAATGTTTATTGGTCAGATGGCTCACACCTGTAATCCCAGCACTGTGGGAAGCCGAGGCGGGCGGATTGCCTGAGGTCAGGAATTTGAAGCCAGCCTGGCCAACATGGTGAAACCCCATCTCTACTAAAAATACAAAAATTAGCTGGGAGTGGTGTCAGGTGCCTATAATCTCAGCTACTCAGGAGGCTGAGGCAGGAGAATCACTTGAACCAGGAGACAGAGGTTGCAGTGAGCCGAGATCGTGCCACTGCACTCCAGCCTGGGTACCAGAGTGAAACTCCATCTCAAAAAAAAAAAAAAAAAGAAAGAAAAAAAAGGGGGAATATTTATTAAAAGAGATTTAAAACACGATAGGAAGATATATTCTTTGGCTCTGTGGAATTTTACATTCAAAGGGAAAAAGTTTAACAAATCTCTGTAACTTACCTTTTCCTTGCTATAAACTTGGAGCTACCAAATAGGCTGTGCTTTGGATTTGATACTGATTTATTATATTTATTTTTGGTTGATCTCATATTGCATCATGAAGGTCTTGAATATTATTGTTTTCAAAAATCCAACAATTTTGTCTATGCAATCTAGAACTTTGAATTAAAATCTCATCTCAAAACTCTGAAGTGATATGATGATATGACTTTGGCTATTTCAGTTTTTAGAATTTTGTGTAAGGGATAAAACCGAAAGGTTTTAAAGGCTAATGTCTACTGGCAGAATCAGGGAAAAGTGCTATCTAGGGCAAAGCATAAGGTCAATATTTGATGGAGTGGTATTTTATCTCACCAGGACAAGCCCAAATGGGCAGTGGGTATGCATATTCTAATAGATAGATAATTTGACTTTGATAGTAAGTCTTTTCCAGTTGCTTGCCAAGTGTCATACTTTAATCTGTTAAATGAAGACCACAGTTGAGACTCTTTTCTGGATCTAGTTTGATTTGCTCATCCATTCATTTACTCAGCAGATATTTAAGGAGTGCCTGCTCAGTGTTAGGCTTTGTGTCAGTGGCTAGGAATAGAATATTCAGGTCTAAGGTTACAGTTTACTTAATGCCTTATCTATTAGACACTGGAGCTGACAGCAGTTTAATCAAGAAAGAGGAAATAAACAAGTGAGCTCACAAATGATGATGCCAGCTCACGTTGGTACAAACTGTGAAGGAAGGGAGCAGGCTGCCATGACTGCAGTCATGGTAGGGTGTCAGGAGGAGGCAACTCTGGAATAGGTGGTCAGAAAAGTCTGTTTTATGGAGTGGCATTGAGCTGAACTCCACCGTGTGAATAAGAGAGGGTAAGAGTAATTTAAGCAGAGGGAATAATATACGTGAAAGCTCTTGGCTAGGAAGGGTGAGTTCAAGGAACAAAGAAAAGGTCATTCTTTCTGGACCATAGTAAAGGTGGAGACAGTGGATTGAAATAAAGCCAGAGAGGCAGCAGTGGCCGAATGATGCCAGACATTATACATCCCATTAAGGAGTTTATATTTTATTTCACATGCAAAGGGAATATATTAAAGCAATTTATTTAGTGACATGACTTGATATAGTTTATCTTTTTAAACCTTTTTTTTTTTTTTTTTTGACAGTGTCTCACTCTGTTGCCCAGGCAGGAGCGCAGTGGTGCCATCTCAGCTCACTGCAAGTTCCGCCTTCTGGGTCATGCCATTCTCCTGCCTCAGCCTCCCGAGTAGCTGGGACTACAGGCACCCCCCACCATGCCTGGCTAAATTTTTTTGTATTTTTAGTAGAGATGGGGTTTCAACATGTTAGCCAGCATGGTCTCGATCTCCTGACCTCGTGATCCGCCCGCCTCGGCCTCTCGAAGTGCTGGGATTGCAGGCATGAGCCACTGCGCCCGGCCAGCATTTTTATTTTGGCTGTGATGTGAAGAATTTAAGGGCAGGTAGGCAGTCTAGTATAGTAGTCAAGTGGATATTGTGGTAACGCTGCTGAGATGTGAGAGTAGCTAGGTTGGCGGTAGACATGAAGATAAATGCATTGAGTTGAAAGAAATTTTTGAAAGTAAAGTAAAGCAAAATTGTTGGTGAATTGGTTGTGGGGATTTTTAATATTTCTTTAAACTTGGCATGGTCACTTAAAGGTGATGGGAAGGCAGGCATGACAATTTCAAGATTCCATGTCTTACTTTCATTTCCTATTTTTAAATCAACTTTTCAGTTGAGATTTTCTTTTTTTTTCTTTAATAGGTTCATTGTCTTGGTGGAGAAATTGGAGCAGAAATCTGGGAACATCTCCTCGTCATGATCCGATGTCCCTTTTTGGCTCTTTCGGCTACCATAAGTAATCCTGAACATCTCACCGAGTAGGCATTAAGTTCCAATTTGGACAGAGTGTTTGTCTATTTTGAATGTTTGAATTTCATAATTTCTCAATGGGTTCTGAGGAGTTTCATAATTTTCTAGTGAATTTAATAGTTTATTTCTGGATCTTCAAGAAACTGCATCTCTCTACACCTCCTGGCCATTGCTGAGGAAAACCACCCTCTGTACAGAAAAATCACGGACTTCCCCACCCAGACCTGCAATTGAGTAGGAAATTTCCCCCATCCTGAAAATGACTCATCAGAAAAGATGTATTTTTGTGGTTTTTTTTTTTGTCCTCCACCAAGAAATAAAAAATAAAATGATATAGTAACACACTCAGCCATGGGGCCTGTGGTCCATTTTCCCACTTCGTTGAGATATTTAGAAAGATAGCAAATTCTTATTAGTTGAAAGCCCCATTTTATCTTGTCATTGAGCTTGATTTTTACCTACTGCTAGTGATTTTTTTTTACTTTACAATATTTACTTATTTACTGATAACAATCCTATAATACCTCCTATGTGCCCAGTAGTGTTCTAAGTGCTTTACGTGTAGTAATTTATTTTAAGTGCCCAGCAACCCTTATGATTTATGCTTACTTCCATTACTACTATTAAATAGTCACAATTCCAATATTACTACCATATTTCCATTTTAAAATATGGAAAACTAGGTACAGAAAGATGAAGTTATTCAACCAGGAGACACAGCTATTAGTAAGAAGGTTGGGATTTAATTTCAAGTAGTCTGGCTTCTGAGTCTATTCCCCTAAGTATAATTTATAAGGAACATGAAACTGTCTTTACTTAAACTACTTAATTTCACAGGAAGTAGTTCCATGTTCTGCCTAAATAATATGTACATTTATTTTTTAAGGTGGCTACAATCGGTAAAATGGTACTGGAAACAAGAAGACAAAATAATTGAAAATAATACTGCTTCTAAAAGACATGTGGGTCATCATGCTGGCTTTCCCAAAGACTACCTGCAAGTAAAACAGTCATATAAAGTTAGACTTGGTATGTTTGATATATTTCTATAAAGTTTGCCTTTTACTTTATTTTTTTAAAATCTACCATTATCTTGATCTTGATGCCTTTTACTTTAAATTTATTTCAGTGATTACATTTCCATTGATGTGGAAATTCTTGTTCTTCATTTTTAGTGCTCTATGGAGAGAGGTACAATGATCTAGAGAAGCATGTATGTTCAATAAAACATGATGACATCCATTTTGATCATTTTCACCCATGTGCTGCACTAACCACAGATCATGTAAGTAGTATTTTAGCCATATTTGTTCTGAGTAATATAAAATACTTGTATGTATTATAAATAAATGCTGCCTAACTGATATTTATCAGAATTATAGAATTACAGAATTATAGAAACTGATACTTTAACCTTAATTTAAAAAATAACAAGACTATTCTTTCTAATTCTCATTGGTTCTTCAACAATGCCTGAATACACAAAGATTAAAAACCACTACAAATTTAACCTGAATTTTTAGCTAATTTTATTTATTCTCAGATGTTTTCTTTGCCAATTTTTCTTCTTCTCAGCACCCATGTCTGTCTGTCTACCCCTCTGACACTAATTCTTCTCACAGTGCAGCCATACAATTATATGTGGACAATCCCTAGTACATAGAAAAATCAGATAAAAGACATTCTTGCTAACGTAGCAATCACGACATGCTTTTTTGGTGGTGAGCCACTAAGGTGAAGGTCTTAGGAGGATTTCAGCTGGGACACCGGGGTGTGAGTGAGGAAAGATTTCTTAATTTTTCTTGCATAGTTCTCTTCCTGTCTCATCCTACTCCCATAAATGGCCCATTTAAACTTCCTTTGGCTTTCAAAGTGATGATTAGTCAATAGTTTTGTCTTCCTTCTAAAACCTTAAATATATTCCAAATTCTGTCATGTTAAACATAATAGGACATCCATCATAAGATTGTTGTGATGATTAAAGAAGGTAAAATATGTAAAATTTTTAGAGCACAAAAGTCAACATAATTTGACACGAATATAATTAAACATAACTCTCAACTTTCTTTAAAGATAATTTTGATCTTTCCAAGTCTCTTTTGGCTTTCTTTTGGAAAAAGCTAAATGCATACCTCCTTAGCTTAACAACCGAGGTCATCCATGACCTGGCCCCAACGTCCTTTCCATTCATCCACTAGGGATATCTTACCTGGCAGCCCTTATGCTATGTATTGCTCTTGGAATATTTCAACCCAGATGCCAACTACCAGTTGTTCGGATCCTGTTCATCTTCCATAATTCTTCTAATGTGAAACTTTTTCCGAATTCTTCTCTAACTTTCTTAGCTAGATGTAATCTTTCTTCTCTTCATAATACCTTGTCTGTGTTTCTAATACGACACCAGTCATGATGAGCTTACTGCTTAAGTCGTTTACATGCATATAGTCTTTACTTACTAGAATAACTCTTTGAAGGCAAATTTTATGTCCTTCGTTTCCTAACAAACTGCTATGTATATAAAAGGTACTACATGTATGTTAAATAAGAACAGCCAACCTAAATTGAACACTTACTTCGTGTTCTAAAAATTCTGCGTTTTTAAACTCTCTTAACCATGACAACAATCTTATGATAGATGTCTTAATACTAGTCCCACTTTACAATGAGGAAAGTGAGGCATAGAGAACTGAACTAATTCAGTGTTCTTTCATTAAGTAAATGGTGGGGTCATGATGCAATCTCCAACAAGTTGGCTTCTAAAAGCTGGCTGGCTGATAGTAATTTTCTAATAGAATTTTGTTATGAAAACTTATCTCTTGTATGTCAATGGCCCAATCCAAATTCTAAATGAACCTAAAATATGGACAATATTCTTGTGACTTAACTCATACCCCAAACCTAGAATATGGATGATAACCCACATATAAAAAAAAGACACCTTATTCTATGTTTTTTTCTTTCTCCCTTCCCTCCCTTCCCCTCCCCTCCCCTCCCCTCCCCTTCCCTTCCCTTCCCTTCCCTCCTTCCCTCCCTCCCTCCTTCCTTCCCTCCTTCCCTCCCTTCTTTCCTTTAAGATATCCAGGAGTTATCTGACATTTTCATCATTACCTGGCATTTTAAAAACAGTATAGCATTTAAAAATTATTCTGTGTAGGATGGTTCAAGGCAGGTTATCTTTAAGCGGCAATGCATGTAGTGGTTTGGAGTACTTGCTGAAATTGTCATTTTGGTCCAAGTGCCTTTCGTCTATTTTCAGTAGCTATTAATGGAGTAACTGGAAAGCAATAGAACTGCTACAGTGTGCTGTGACCCCAGATGACTTCTGCAAAGGTCAAGCTGTTGTATGAGTCTTCTTTAGATGTCTAGACTTTTGTGGCAGGAATGCAGGATGAACATAAAGACTTAAGTATTAGTAAGTCTATTTTGACAGCTGTGTGTATAGCATGTGTTTATATAGGACATATCCTAAAGTAGCAGTGATAAAAACCAAGGAGGCCTTTCAACTGAGTAAATAATTCCTGGTCTTGTGTAGTCCATTTCAGATTAATATGGAAAAAATGGAGTGGCAAGAAAAAACATAATAAACTGTGGCAACATAAGAAGGGTCATCCACCTGGGTCTTTTCCTCTATAGTTGTAGTATAAAAATGATTTCAGGAGTAGGGCAGGATGAGTGAGCTGGTCTGAATCCAACCATGGTGAGGGATCGCCTTCAATCCATACATGGCTTGTTTCTGGCTAAGGACAGTGTCTTTGGCCTTTGGCCCAATTTTCATGCCACACAGGAACAGCTGCTGACTCCTGGAGTGCTATCAGCCCCAGAAAGTCCTTGAAAGAACTGCTGTCTATCTCTTTCTGCTCAGCATAGATCAATGCCTACCCTCACCTATGACATTAGGGACAATGTGGTTTACAAAAATAGCATCATGGTATAATACTATTGTGTTTATAAATAAAGAATGGTACAAATCTATGACCTTTTATTTCTCTTCATTTTCTGCCTAGACTCACTCAACTTTTGCAGGATCATTAGTCACTATGTAGTGGAGAACAACTGAATTGAATCCCCAGTATTTAGGCATAGGACTGTTAAACTGATTTAAAACATTAAGAACTATAAGGGATAATTAATCAATCATATTGATGGCTGTGTCATTAATCATATGCCAGGCATTTTACTAGGCCTGTTACATATGTTATCTAATATAATTCTCATAAAAATATCTATGTCACGGGCAGAATTATCCTTCATTTTAGAAATGAGGAAACTCAGACCTCTCTAAAAGGCTAAAGACTTAAGAACTCATAAGCATTCTAGCAACCAAAAACAGAAGATTTATATTTTAACATTATAATAAATCTTCGATTTATTGTATGTTTTTATTTTAGTTAGGTAGAGTAAGTAACCACTTTCAACTAATACCTAACAAGAGAGCAAGATGCCAACATTACAAAATAATAGGTGTTTTGTTCTATTTAGTATGTTGACATAATATAGTCCTTAGCATTTAGCTATTTTCAGTGCTCCAACTGAGATGTTAAATGATGATTCCGGGAATTGTTTTATGTTCTATAGTTTTAAAGGTCTGAAGAACATACGTTGATTTTGTTTGCTCTCACTGCAGTCTTTAGGGTGGAAGTAAAAATATTGTATTTTCATTCCTATATTATGGATGAGGAACTAGCATTTACAGGTGCAATTAGAACCAGATCTTCTGATTCAAACTCTTCTGTACTTTCCATTCTACCAAACGTCATCTCCAGTTTGTTTCAACTGTGTTGTGTTTGGAGTGGCTTTTTTAGCCTTGAAATTTGAAACCTGAATTTTAAAACCTATTAATAGCTATTTACGAAAACAAGTGCCCTATTGTCAAATTATTTTGGATAAATTTGCATGCTATATTTACTTCTTTGAGATTTAACATTTCCAGTGAGAAATCCCAAAGAATCCTATTTGATACAATACATATCATTTCTCCCTCCTTTTTCTTTTTTGAAGAATACTGTCTTAGCCCATTCATCAGGCTTCTATAACAAAAATATCACAAATTGGGAGGCTTTAGAAACAAAGATTTATTTTTCAGAATTCTGGAGGCTGGGAAGTCCAACGTCTAGGCACTGGGAGATTTGGTGTCTTGTGAGGGCCTGCTTTCTGGTTCACAGATAGCTGTCTTCTTGCCGTGCCCTCATATGGCAGAAGGTACAGGGGAGATCTCTGTGGTCTCTTTGATAACAGCATTAATCCCATTCATGAGGGTTCTTCCTTCATTACCTAATCATCTCCCAAAGGATTTGCCTCCAGATACCATCACATTGGGGATTTGGTTTCAATGTGTAAGTTTTGGGGGAAGACAAACATTCAGTCTATACTACATTCCTGTTAACATCTCAGAGAATATGTTTTTACATGCAAATGATTTGTAGCACTAGTGATTGAAACCAGTAGAAAATACTACAGTGAAACTTTTTGAGAACAGGAATTTTTTATTTCCACTTAAAAACATTTGTGGAAAAAATGAATGGCATACATTATTAAGAAGACTTAGAGCAGACTTGTCAGTGACCTTTGGGAGAAGTTTCTTGGAGTCTCGAAGGTGGTTTGAGAGCCTTTATCTTGAAGTTGACCCAGTTCTTATCTTGAAACATAAGCAAATAAGATTTTCCCGTTTTAGCCTGGCTTGGTACACTTAAAGTAAAGAATCACATTCTTAATTACATCAGTTTTGGTGTTAGCTGTAAGGTAGAGGTTATGTATTGTCTAAACTGAGTCCACAAACCTTTCAGCTTCCCATTGCTCTGATTTCAATTATGAAGTCATTTCAATTAGCACAATGAAAAGGTCTTAGGAAGTAATATTAAACATTTTTAGTGGGCTTTTGGCTTTTTTCCCGCTTTAGTGATTCAGTGACCTGTGTAGATAGTGTTTTGTTAGCATTTAGCACCTATCAGCATTTGAACATTTTAGTTTTTTGCCTTTCAGTGTCTTTGGGTTATGATAGTGACTGAGAGGCAAAGGATAAGACATAAAATAAAATAAAGAGTAAGAATTTAAATTTTATTTTAAACAGATTGAAAGGTATGGATTCCCTCCTGATCTTACCCTTTCACCTCGAGAAAGCATCCAGCTATATGATGCCATGTTTCAAATTTGGAAAAGTTGGCCCCGGGCCCAGGTAAATAATACTGATGCAATTAATCCTATTATAGAGGATGATAACATTGACAAACTCTCACCCTTTCTAATCACTTGCATCTAATCTTTTAAAATTATTAGTTGACTCTTCCTAAAATAAAAGTGCTTCTTCTCATATTTCTAATATTATCTGTTTGTTTTTTAATGGGTTTTAACTTGTATTTTATTTTAATTCCTGAGAATATTTCTTTTTTTTAATCTTTTCAACTTCTCAAACACTATCATATTTCAATCTTTTTACATCTTAGATTCATATTTCTTTTTATTACACTTGCTTCCCTTCTAAGTCCCAGCTGCCATTTGTTTTCATCTTTAACTTTGTTTTGCTTTGTATCCTCTCTTCTGAAGAGCTCATCCATCCTAGTAATGTTATGCATTGGAAGCCATGTGGAGATAAAAAGTTTAACCCTCTCTATGCTCAAGAAACTTGTAAGGCTGTTAAAGAGGTATATAATTGAGAAATACTTTTGGATTTTCTTGCATGATTGTACCCAATTTTGTAATATTTGTTTTCAAGGAACTGTGCCCAGAAAACTTCATTCATTTTAACAATAAATTAGTCATTAAAAAGATGGATGCTAGAAAATATGAAGAGAGTCTAAAGTCAGAATTAACAAGTTGGATTAAAAATGGCAACATAGAGGAGGTAATTTTCATACACTTTTTGGCCAAACTATATTTATATTGTTTTCTTGAGTTATATCATTCAGTTAATACCATTTTCTGATTTTTTTAATCCTCAATTTTTATTTTCAAATTTTAAGTTGAACACGAAGTCTAGTGATTCTGAGAAAGAATAAAAAGAGAAAGTAAACTGGTCTTTGTCTTATCCTCAGTGTCTTCTGAACCACGTGCCAGAGGCTACTGGTTTCTTCTAAATGGCATAGCAGATAAGAACAGAAGGTTCTCTATCCAAAGAGATGATATTGTTGATCCTTTAACAGTAGAGAGACTGAACTCACAGTAATAGTTTCCGAGAAGAATGTTTTACTCCTCTTTCTTTTTTGACTTGGAGTTTACTGTTCTTTTCTTATTATTATTTCAAGTTGTAGGAAGTATTTGGGTATTGAAACTTTTCCTGGAATTATATAAGTTACAGATATTTGTTTTAATAAGTTGATGGTATTCATATTTTGAAATTTGATTTATTGGCGCAGATTGCGGAATGACATATATTAGACTTTTCTCATTGGATTTTTTGTTCTGTAATACCTTAGTCTACTCCCATTCAAAAACATAATATAATTGAGTTACATTTTCTTCTAGCTATTTTGTCATTTACAAACCTTGAAAATATATTTGGATGTGATTTTTTGACATAATGTAGAAACTGATTCACACTTGCCCTCCTGTCATAGTGAAACCAGCATCATTTGCTGAAAACTTCTATTCCTGATTTGTATCGCCTTAAAAATTGCAGGTCAAATTGCATATGTGTGTGTGTGTATATATCACTGCCAATTTTTTGTTCTCTAGTGTATTGATTTGTATGTTTCTTTGATGGTTCTTTGCCTAATTTTATAATGTAGTTTCATAGGACTATTAAAAAAAAACCCAAAAACATATATTAGACAACTAAGAAAATATTTTAGCAAAAAGTAGTAATTTCTTTCTCATGCAGAACTTAAAATTGTTTTGTGTTCACTGCTACAGGCCAGAATGGTACTTCAGAATCTTAGTCCTGAAGCAGATTTGAGTCCAGAAAACATGATCACGAAGTTTCCGCTTCTAGTTGAAAAACTAAGGAAAATGGAGAAGTTACCTGCATTATTTTTTTTGTAAGTTATTTCATTTAATTTGGTTTTGCTTGTAATTGTATTAGACTCATTCCTTTAAGGCACGGGTCCCCAGCTTTCGGGCCACAGACCGTCACCGGCCCAGCCCATGGTCTCTTAGGAGCTGGGCCACAGAGCAGAAGGTGAGTGGTGGGCCAGCGAGCACTGCTGCCTGAGCTCCACTTCCGGTCAGATCGACCCTATTGTGAACTGCACATCTGAGGGATCTAGGTTGCACAGTCCTTATGAGAATCTAACGAATGTCTGGTGATCTGAGGTGGAGCAATTTCATCCCGAAACCATCCCCCCCAACCAGTCCCTGTGTACCACTTTCCCACCGCCACCCACCGCCAAGTTGTTTTCCATGAAACCAGTCCCTGGTGCCAAAAAGGTTGGGGACCGCTGTTTTAAGGTGAGGGGAGTTATACAAACTTTCCTATTGTAGTGCAGTGTTCATTACTGTTTCTGGGGCCCATTGGTTATTTGAATGCATATGTTTTGTTTAAAAATACAACTTTCTAGTTCAATTATTATATTTGTGTTTGTGCTATTATGAATGACCATCTTTATGTAGTTTGCTACTCTATGTTTGTTTTCTTTCTACTGTAAACTATTGTTTTTTATTTAGCCTTGTTAATTTTTAATGCATACCTAGGGTCTTTGCAAAACAAATTGAATGTGTATGCGCACAAGTATCCCACATAAAACTAAAGTATCTTCACAATATACTACTTATTGACAGTGTATTTTATTATATTTAATTTATAGTAATGAGAACTGTGATCCAGATATGCTGATATCTTTCTAAATTTTATATAGTATAAAATAGCTTAAAATTGAACAAAATAGTGCAATTTCATTGGATATCAAAGTATAATTTATTAAATGGATAACATACTAGATCCTGGATTAACTTTGATAAAATAGTTTGGGACTAGAACACAATACTCTATTTACTTTGGATAATTTCAAACTACACTTAAGCCATGGAAGCTGAAGTAAATAAATCCAGAGTCTTGGTTAGGCGGAAAAGTTTAATGAAACTTGCTGACATGTAAACAGACATATAGGAATGAATCATTGATGATATATTTCTGAAATTACGATGATGGGTGAATGTAAGATTGTGTTTGGAAATTTGGGGGATTGCAATAATATTACTCCTTTTATCTTTGTTGTTGGGATAAGGAAAATACATTTCTGCACTGCCAAAGATTTACAAAGCTCACCTGTCTCACTTTCAAGTGTGGCTATAGGTCGTAATTAGAAACAAAAGTAATTCTGTACCTCTGGGATATTTCTGAAAGCCTCACTACAAAACAGAAACTGAAAAATAGCTGTTTATTATTCATACCTTCATACAAATATAAGGGAGGCAAAATTTTACTTCTACCACCTTAGGCTTTTTAACCTGGGCTTGAGAATTAAGCTGATACAAGACAAATCAATAGAAAAGCATGCACATGTATGTAGTATGTTTTATATGGTGCAGAAGGCTTCATAAGGAGATGAAGACCCAAAGATGCAGTTAGAGTTGGACACTTACATAGTGAATTGGACAAAGAGTGGTAAATTGTGAAAAATGTGACAAAGTAAAGGGGCGTAGGCTAGGGTAACTTGGGTACAGATGTGACTAGGAAGGTAAGAGTTAGTTTAACAAGGTTTGTTAGTATAGATTTCCCTTGGCTTCAAGTTCCCATCTTTGAAGATAGGAGTGTTACTCTCCTTCTGGTATAAAATCATTTTTGATGGGCGTTTAATCTGCTACTTTTAAGAAAAAGAAAGAAGATCAGAGTGATCTTCTTGACCCTGCTGTTTTTTCTAGTGCTTTCAACTCAAAATAGTTAATATGCCAGAGTGGTATATTTTGGGAGTAGCATGTTCCAAAATCCTTCACATACTTAAAATATTTTAAAACTAAAATATTTCACAAAACATCAAAAGTTTAATTCTACTTGAAGAATTGAAGCTTGGCATGTTTACATGACTCTTGAATTCTCTACAGAATAAACTGTGAACATCCTTGGTCTTACACAATTTGATTTAGTGCTAAGTAGCCCCAGATCATCAAGAGATCTGAGGATTTGTCTGGGCTCAAGTTTTACCTCTAGGAGCTTTTCGAATAGTAATGTACCCTTAAGCCTTCTGCAGTCTGATCTCTTAAAAAAAAAATACATGGAGCATATTCAGTGTTTGATGGCAATGGCAGTGTGTGCTTAAGGGCACACACTTCATGGCCAGGCCCAAACTTGGATCCCGCCTCTGCGCCCATGAACTGTGTTATTTCTGGACAGCTACTTAATGACTTTAAGCCTTAATTTCCTTATTTGCAAAATGAGATGATCACAGTAATAATGCATTGGATTGGGGTGAGAATTAAATAAACCTAAGTTATGAAAGCACTTAGCACAGTGCTACAAAAATGTTATTGAATAAGGTCTAATCTCTAGGCCGCATTCATTCTCGTAAAAGTTGCGATACCAGGATGATCCCTTTTTGTCAGATCCAAACAGACTAGAGCTGAGAGAGCATGAAGGCGGGGTGTTCATGCTTGTATGTCTGAGATAAGCTGTCTCAAGGACTTTCTAAAATAATCCCACAGGCAGTTCTTTCTTTAGGGCTACAGCAATTCAGATAAGATGCCCTTGAAAGAACACCACCCAGTAATGGCATTTCCACCGATAAATTGATGCCAGCTCTGGTTTTGCGTCTCTAACACCAATGAACTATGTTTCTAAGCAGCTTATGTAAACTTTACCTTTTGCCAATACAAGCTTCCTTTTATCTTTGTCCCTTCAGACACATGTATGGCTTGCCATAGCTGTGTATCTTGGGTTATAATTCTCATTTCTAATTCTAAATATAGTCAACATATTTGGAGATATTTTTTCTTTGGTTTTGTTTTGATTGACATAATATGTAGGTTATCCGAGAGATTTAAGAGGCAACATTATTTCCAAGTGATCTTTGAACTTTATTTCCAAGAGTTTTTTTTTTTTTAAATGAAGTACTATGATGAAAGTGACACTATTTTAAAAAGTAATATATTCCTAGGCCCCAGTAATTCCTAGGCCCGTTAATGTAAAAAGAGAAGCAACATATGTCAGTTAAAAACAGGGTTTGAGAACAGAGGCCTGCAGGCCAGACTCTGCCACATATAAGCCGTGGGTTCTTGGGCAGGCCACTTAATCTTTTTGTGTCTCAATTTTTTTCATCTGGAAATAAGGATATTAATAGAGATATTAATAGTGCCTTCTTCATATGATTGTTGTGAGTACTAAATGAGTTAATATACTGAAGTCACTGAGAATAATGCCGACAACTGTATATAATTTTTTTTAAGGGGGATGGAGTTTCACTCTGTCACCCAGGGCTGGAGTTCAGTGGTGCAATCTCAGCTCACTGCAACCTCCACCTCCCAGGTTCAACCAATTCTCCTGCCTCAGCCTCCCGAGCTGGGATTACAAGCATGTGCCACCACGCCCGACTAATTTTTGTATTCTGTGTCACCGTGTTGTCCAGGCTGGTCTTGAACCCTTGACTTCAGGTGATCCACCTGCCTCAGCCTCCCAAAGTGCTGAGATTACAGCCGTGAGCCACCATGCTCGGTCAGCTGTATATAACTTAAATGTTTACTGCTATTATTATTTTATTGTCTACTATATGAAATTTCTTGTCATGTGGCATAGACTGTCACTTTTAAAATTCTTACTTCACCAGTGTGCCAGTTTATGTACTGTTCACTAGCTAAACACATTTCCTTTTGATGTTCGCTCTATAAAAACTTTAGAAAGGCCCTTTGCTTCACAGCATAGATTTAAAAAGCTTTATTATACAAACCAGACCTATGACTTGCTATAATAAGCTATAAGCTATGGTTAGTATAGTGACAATAGCTATTGGCTACTTGCAGCCACAGCATTTTGCCACCAAGAAACAATGGGGAAATAAGACCTCCCTGGGCTTTTCAGTGCTCCTGTAAAAAGCCCTAGCTTCCTGACACAGGGAAATGCATGTGGAATAAACATAGGAAATGTTTGCCTTTACTTCCTCTAGAAACATTTTACTCTTCATGTATCAGGAGAATTTGATCTGTAGCCATTTGTCTATAAATGTCTTTACCAATTTGTAGCTAATTGCTCAGATCTGAGAAGGCCAACTGTGTACAACCTAGACCAGGTTGCTGGATTAAACCCCAGGGTGCCAGGAAGTATGGATCACTATATTCCTAGGTACATTTAAAGAACTATAAAGCCCAGAGCTTAGAGACATTTCTGCATTGCAAAGTCCAGCAACACCTAGGGTTTTTTCTTTTGGAAAGTATCATAGGTTCTCACCTTCTACCAAAAGAACAATTTTTTTTTTGATTAATCTTTTTTTTCTCATTTTTAGAGAAGGGTGGTGATGGGGATAGCTATCTGTCTTCTGTATATAAATGGAGATAAATGGAGAAAAACCATTGTTCTCTGTTCCTTGCTTATGGGATATTTGACTGCTATTAGAGGGAAAATTTCCACGAGTTCTCATTGCATTGTCCCAGGGGTAATGCCTGTGTGGCGGAGTGGGTGAGGGGACTGGGGTCGGGGGAGAGAGAAGGGGAGGGCCGGCAACACTATTTACTATAAGGTGGTTAATAAGGAGTCGGCTGATTCGGAACACCTGATGTGCACATTCTGGATAACATTTATAAAGGTGGGTATTAAAAACCCAACAGGGGATGATAGCAGTAGATGGAAATATGATTTTGAATTGTATTTATGATGTTATTTTCAAGGCGCACATTCTTTTTATTTCCAGGTTCAAGTTAGGAGCTGTAGAAGACGCAGCCAAAAATGTGAGCACTTCCCTAAAGAAAAAGCAGGAGACAAAAAGGCCTCCCAAAGCTGATAAAGAAGCCCATGTCATGGCTAACAAACTTCGAAAAGTTAAAAAATCCATAGAGAAACAAAAGATCTTGTAAGTAGTTAACTAAAAAATTGACAAGTAGAGGGTTAAAATACTCCCCAAATCCCAGTAGGAAACATAAATTGAATATGTTCTATAAATAAGTTCTAGTTGTTGCTTGGACTTATTTCTAAATTGAGTACATTTGGGTGAGAGAATGGGGTAAAGATGAGTGACCATAATTGTACATTCATTCCTTAATTGCATCGATCAGTCTCATTTAGGACTTGGGAGAGGTAGAACCACAGCCTGTCAGCCTAGGTAGATTTTATAACCTGACGTAATCATCCTACACAATAAGCACATCTTTGACACATAATATGAACTCTGGCTGTCACTTAGTCCTCAGAAGGTTTAAATATAGACTACACACTTTGTCTTTGGTCATGACAAAGAAGTCTCACTAATATACCATCACAGTTTTATGAGTGATCATAAAAAGAACTTGAGAATGGATGGAAATACTGATTTGATGCTTGGAAAGACTTAGCTAATGTGACTTCTCTTTCTTGCTCTCAATGTCTAATTCTGTCAACTCTAGGGCCAAAATGTTTATCCCCTCTCTATGATCTTCTCCATCTTAAGTAACTTCCTGGCTTAGAAGCTCCTCATATCTTGCCTGGATGATCACAGAGGTCTTTTTTTTTTTTTTGGATTTCAGAGCCTTGAGGTTCACCACTCTCCAATCTAGTCAACAAATGATCTTGCACACATTTGAATTGATTAAATTATCCCATGCTCAGTGTTCTTCCTTCACCCTTGCTTAGCTGATGAAGTCTAAACTTCTTGACCATTATGCCGAAATGTTTTGGTATTTGCCTTAACTCTATCAGTCTCACTTCCTACCACTCTCCTCTATCAATACTCAATATTTATGATTCTCCTCACATGACTTACTTTTCTACCTCTTCCTTTCCATGAACTGACCCGTGTGCCTTGAGTGCCCTCCTTCCTGATTGCTCCCAAAGCTTGTACTCATAATTTTTGGTATCTCATCTCCAAATCTTTCCCTGATTCCTGCAGTTAGTCTTTCTACCCTCTCTCCTATGTTCTTCTACACTTTCAATAGCTAGTAGATCAATTATTGTAATATATTGTTGTTTGTATGTATTTCTTTTTCCTAAATTTTAAGTTCCTTTACAACAGGAACCATGTATTTTTCTTTTTATGTCTTCATTGCTTAGCACATTACCTGGCCGGTAATATTATTCCATGAATATATTTGAATGAATGAAAGATATTTCTCTCCAAGTTGAAACAACTTTTAGAGCATCTCTGATTTAGGTTTTCCAAATTCCAGAGCAAACTAGAATTTGCTGCTGAACCTTCTGCTTATATTTCCTCTACCTATTTTTCTGTTTCCTTAGAAGTGTGGGAGGTGAAAACCCAGGGGTAGCATAGGAGGTGTAAGCCTTCTTAGCAACTGATCCTCAACAACCTTTCCTGAGGGCACCAGGAGCCACATTTCAGGTTAGATTAGTGACCAACAATTCAAGTTATAAAAATAAAGTGTGATTTAATGTGTTATTCATCACCATACTGGGGGTGAGGGGGCCTTTAGATAGTCCCACTCTGGCCTCTTCCATCTGCATCCATTCCCATGAAGCAAGGGGCCAGTGGAGCTAAGGAGAAGTGCCCATCCAGAGCTCATTCTCACCCTTGAATTCCAGGTTATTATGGAGCTATATTTGTCAAGGTAGGTGGATAGAATTTATTTCATTTAACAGTTTATTACTTTGACTAAAAACTTAAAGTGAGGCAATAATATGTGGAGCTTTGCCACATGCTCTGCAAATTTTAGGGCCAGGCCCTTCTATAGTCAAGGCATTCTCCCCTGAGTTAAGGGTAACGTTAGTTAACACATAACGATGAAATACAAGTGAGCACATCTTCTCATATTTACAATTTTCTTCCATGCACAGTTAAGAGAAAAATTTAAAAAATCAAATAAGTGGTAATTGATTTGGGTGCATGTTACATTGAGGGGTGATGGATGGACAACACAGTATGATGATACAATAGACTAAGCCAGGGTTTATGGAGGGGTCTTCTAGGTCAGATTCCCTAGTAGCATACGCTGAGATGAGGATGTCTGTGGAAGGGATTTATTGAAGATGTGTGCTCATGAGGGACCTATAAGAAAATGAATGAAACAAGAAAGGGAAGGTGAAGAAAAGCGAAAATGTGGCTTCTGCTAGAAGATAGCCTGATTCTAACCCTACTGGGAATGCTGGGGCACCAGAGAATTGCCCCACCTTGAGTCAAGAGGGCTGATTTTTATACTTCGTATCAGTCAGACTTTGGGTGTGGGCTATTTCCCATCCCCAGGAGAGGTTGTCACCGCCCAGGCATCTCCAGGAGGCCCCTGTCAGTTTAGAGCAATTCTCCAGGGAATGGTGCAGCTGAGAGCCTTAGCAACCAAACTCAGAGCAGCTGTAGCATCCACTACAAGGAGGGAAGGAGAAGGACTAGAATTGGCAATGTGGAGCAAGGAGAACGCCTGCCTTACCTCCGAGCCTAGGGTCATGAAGGCCAAGGAAGAAAAAATGATCATCACTTTAGCAAGGAGAAACAGAGTTATCTCAGGAGAACCGGGTATGGCAAGACTACAGCCAGAAGGAAAGGGAACATCCCAGAAAATATCAATATGTGATAGAATTTTCTCATGGTGGATCATAACATCCAGAGGCTGAAGAGGAAGGAAATTAGAGGAAGACTGAGTTATTAAAGATGCACAGCAGGCCGGGCACAGTGGCTCACACCTGTAATCCCAGCACTTTTTGGGAGGCCGAGGCAGGCAGACCACGAGGTCAGGAGTTCAAGACCAGCCTGGCCAACATGGTGAAACCCCGTCTCTACTGAAGATACAAAAATTAGCCAGGTGCAGTGGTGGACACCTGCAATCCAAGCTACTCAGGAGGCTGAGGCAGGAGAATTGCTTGAACCCAAGAAGTGGAGGTTGCAGTGAGCCAACATCACACCATTGCACTCCAGCCTGGGTGACAGAGAAAGACTCCATCTCGAAAATAAAATAAAATAAGAAAAATAAAGATGCACAGCAGTGGAAGTCTGGGTGAGAAGACTGATTTGGGAAGTCTTGGGCATCCTCTGGTGGCCAAATCAATTAATTACTTCATTCATTATTTACAATTTCATTAATTAAAATTTTATTTTTATGAACAGAGATGAAAAGAGCCAGAAAAAAAACAGAAATGTGGATCAAAGCCTAATACATGAGGCTGAACATGATAATCTGCTGAAGTGTCTAGAGAAGAACCTAGAAATCCCACAGGACTGCACATATGCTGATCAAAAAGCAGTGGACACCGAGGTCAGCACTTACAACGTGACCGTTCTCCAGACTATTTCATTTGTCAGCCATAGCTTCTTAGTTGTAGACAATGTTTGATAAGATATATGCATAATATAATACATAATTAATACAATCCCTACCAAAGGAGAAATCTCCTTTAGCTACATATCAGTCTTGAAGGCTTTGCAGTGCATATCCAAAAAAGGACATTATAGTCTAAGCCAGCGTTTGTGGAGGAGTCTCCTAGGTCAAATTCCCTAGTAGCACACACTGAGATGAGGATACCTGTGGAGGAGACTTAGGATTTGTAGATTATTTCTTGCTTGTTAACAGTTCACCTCTGAAAATGTCTACCATTTCATTATTTCTTTCTATTACATTGTTTCCACAGGCTGAATTCTAGACTTCAATTTCATATGCTTCATTTGAAAATTTGGGTGCATGTGGTCCAATACACTTTAAATAATATTCACAGAATTTCTCAAAATCAGGGGCTTTTTACATTATAGCCAAAACACCAAAGAGGCATTGGAATATCTAAAACTGGTATGCAGAAACCTTTTAAAATGCAAATTACTCATGCTTATGGTAAACAAATTTGAAGGTACATATTAGTAATAATAAAAGCAATGTCATCACTCATAAGTACTCACTGCCCTTCCAGACCAACCTTTTATCTCATTTCCCTGTGACTATACACATACAAACTTACATACATTTTGTGTGTGTGTATATACATATACGTATACACACACACATATTCATTCTATTGTGCACCTTCTTTTGTAAGCTTCATGGTGTCTTATTTTTTATAACCATGTATTTAGATCATCATTTTAATGAATCCTTGATATTCTGTTGTATGAGTGAATACATAATTGAAGTAACCACTAACCAGCCTTTTGCTTTTCGAAGCTTTTTTTTTGTCCCTCTTTGTCCCACAAAGATAAGCAGTGTTTATCTTTGTCCATCTATCTCTGGACACAACTGTATTTCTTCTTTAAGACCTGGGTATTTTTAAGGCCATTTGTGCTCAGTTTCAATGGGAAGTAGGCATTTCCGGACCACGTAGGGTAAGGAACCTACTCTGCCTTCTTGGAGAAGTCTCTGTGTTGGGGAAAACTCCTAAGGCTCCAATAGCCAACTGATAACCCTCAGGCAAGAGCAGTCATGCACTCA
The DNA here is from genome assembly GCF_003255815.1 of Theropithecus gelada. Taxonomy (NCBI): domain Eukaryota; kingdom Metazoa; phylum Chordata; class Mammalia; order Primates; family Cercopithecidae; genus Theropithecus; species Theropithecus gelada. Next base: position 165,124,651 of record NC_037672.1, on the reverse strand, counting down.
CCGCTGCTGGGTGTTTCATCTGCTACTTTGTCAAAATTTTCTGCCCCAGAAGTGGAGTAAGAGAGGTTAAGATAGTCTGTCCAAAGAAGTGGGAAGATTTTTCTTGTAGTTACTGTTGCTGCCATAAAATGTTCTTTGTATTCATGTAGAGTCAATTTCAAATAGTTGCCTCATTTAGCCAAATTATTACATAGTATGCCTGTTATTTTCATTTAGACATTTTTAATTATAATTAAAATTAAATCATAATCCCTAAATGTCTTGCTTCTTTTAGACTTTGCAGAAGGTATTTGGTCGAGTAAAATTTGAAAGAAAAGGTGAAGAATTGAAAGCCTTGGCAGAAAGGGGTATTGGATATCATCACAGTGCTATGAGTTTCAAAGAAAAACAATTAGTTGAAATCCTCTTTAGGAAAGGATTTCTTAGGGTAGGTAAATGTTCTTTATTCTAAAAATTGAAATTGTGACTGTTTCAAGCTGAATGTTCAGGAAAAGTAAAGAATACAACCACCATTTTTCTTTTTTTCTCATGTAATTGTCTTTTAAAAAAATAAGTTGGCCGGGCACAATGGGTCATACCTATAATCCTAGCACTTTGGGAGGCCAAGGCGGGCAGATCACCCGAGGTCAGAAGTTCAAGACCAGCCTGGCCAACATGGTGAAACCTGCCTCTACTAAAAATACAAAAATTAGCCGGGCGTGGTGGCAGGTGCCTGTAATCCCAGCTACTCAGGAGGTTGAGGAAGGAGAATCGCTTGAACCTGGGAGGCAGAGGTTGCAGTGAGCCGAGATCATGCCATCACACTCCAGCCTGGGGGACAAGAACAAGACTTTGTCTTTTTTAAAAAAAAAAAAAAAAAAAAAGTCATGATAAGACTGCATATCCTCTGTCTTATTTAATTGAAGAGGGGATTGAAATGCACTACTCAGTTTATCTCTTTTTGTTTGTTTGTTTTTGAACCTCCTGAGTAGCTGGGATTACAGGCATGTACCACCATGCCCGGCTAATTTTGTGTTTTTAGTAGAGATGGAGTTTCTCCATGTTAGTCAGGCTGGTCTCAAACTCCCGACCTCAGGTGATCCTCCCGCCTCAGCCTCCCAAAGTGCTGGGATTATAGGTGTGAGCCACTCCACCAGGCCTAGTTTATTTCTTTTTCATTAGAATAAAAATATTTCTTAGACAAATACTTTGGCAAATATTTCTACCGTGAAATATATCTATGTTCTCTCTCCTATCAGTGATAATGGACAAAAGGAAGACTAAAATAACTTTCAGACTGGACCCTTGTTATGTTTTGTCCAGTGTGTCCTGTGACAATGCACAGGGATTTTCTGGATAAATTCACAAAGGAGCTTTATATAGTTTGCTTGTAAATTTGGATCTTTAGTAATATTCAAAAATAGACTGGATTTTAAAAATTATTCATATTAAATTTTGTATGACATATATGACATTCACAAAAGAGAGAGAGAGAAAGACAAAGAGATTGAGATTGTTTCTGCTACTCTAGGTAGCATCTTTTAAACTAAATGTTGAGGAAAATCTGACATCATAGTTAACAATCCTATTACCTGAAAAACAACCTAAGATGGAGCATTAACAACTTTGCTACGCTTTTCTCTTAACTAATAACAAATTATATATTTATTTTAAAGGCTAATCACCACATACAATATTTTCTACATGATTATCAATTGACAGAAGAGAGACACACCTATTTTGATCAGCATATCAAATAGTTTAAATAGTACCTGTTAAATAGTAGTTGCTCAATTACTAATAGGTTAATGAGATCACTCCACGAAAGTACTATGAAAATAGTAACAGCTTTGCTCTAGAGAACATTTTTTAAAAAGGTATTTATTCTAGTTATTTTCTAAATGTATTATTATTTTCTACATTTTTGTTATCAAGAAAAACTTGAGAACAACAGGTAATAAATGATATGTTGCATTTCCCAGATATATAGATTTCAGTTACAGAATAATTAAAGAAGATCACTCTGTATAAACATTAATACTAACCACAGCATGTATGACAATCAATATTAAAAAAAAGAGAAGATGATTAGAAATACCCAGCATTATATGCAAAGAGTATTATCTAAGTAAACTTTTAAGTTTGTCCTGCTCCTTTTCTGGTCAATTATGACAATTCGGGGGGAAAAGACAACTTTTAAAAATTACTGAGGTGTGTTATTTCCATAGGCATAATCTCAACAAATTTTAGTAGACAAAATAGGTAATTGTCCAGAAGTGGATTTGTAAAAGTATTATTTCCCTATCATAAAAAGTTTTCGTCTAGTTATTCATTTAAAAATATTTACCTGGCCAGGTGTAGTGGCTCACGCCTGTAATCTCAGCATTTTGGGAGGCCAAGGTGGGTGGATCAACTGAGGTCGGGAGTTCAAGACCAAACTAGCCAACATGGTGAAACCCCATCTCTACTAAAAATACAAAAATTAGCCGAACATAGTGGTGGGTGCCTGTAATCCCAGCTACTTGGGAGGTTGAGGCGGGAGAATCGCCTGAACCTGGGAGGTGGAGGTCGCAGTGAGCCGAGATCGTGCCATCACACTCCAGCTTGGGTGACAAAAGTGAAACTCTGTCTCAAAAAAAAAAAAAAAAAAAAAAATTACTGAACACCTATCAGTTGCCAGGTACTCTTATGGGTGCTGCGGATACAATAATGAATCTTGCTTGGAGTCTGGTATAAGACAAGTGAACAAACAAGTAATGTTATTGAGGTAGTCGTTAATGCTATGAAGATAAATCACGTGAGACAGAGATAGATAATGATGGTAGGGGTGGTTATTTTGGATGTGGTGGGCTACAGATTCCTCTATGACATTTGAGCGGACAGCTGAAGAAGCCAGACAAATGAATATTTGGAGAAGAATATTCTGTGCAAAGCAAACAGCGCATTTGGGAATACTTGTGGTGTTTGTGAAATAGCAAGAATACCAATGTGTCTAGTTTCTCTAGCTTTCCCATTGTGGCTTCATTGAAGTTCAAAGAGTTTTTCAGCAACTTTATGACAGGAGATACTTGCATTCTATTAAAATGCTATTTTATGAAGTAATTGTTTTATTCTCTTTCAAGGTGGTGACAGCTACTGGAACACTTGCTTTAGGTATCAACATGCCTTGTAAGTCTGTGGTTTTTGCTCAAAACTCAGTCTATCTGGATGCCTTGAATTATAGACAGGTATTTCAAAATGCATAAACTTGCTTATTGTATTGCTGAAATATGACCATAGTATAGTAAAAAAAGTGAACCTTTAGTTTACAAACATAACCACAATTCACAGTAGCCTAACTGGGCATTCATCCTTGCCTGGCTTTCAGTTTTAGTTGTGGTACAGTTGAAAACACCTGCATTTGGGATTGTGTGATTAACCAGATGTGTGACCTTGGATGAGATATCTAAACTGCCCGATTCTCATTTTCTATCTCCAAAATATGGGTAATAATTACTCTCCCGCAGCATTTGCAAGAATTAAATAAGTGATTTGCATGGAAAATAGACATCAAAGGTGCTTGATAAAGTTTTACTCAATCATTTGCTGTGCACAAGATTTTGCACTGTAGAATTATCTTTAATGCTTCCCTCAGCTTTACTCCTGACACTCAATCTATTACCACGCCCACTTCATTACTTTCCTATAGCAGTATTTGATTTTTGCCTTGCAATTTCTGTATCCACCATCTTTCTTCATACGTTCTTAGCCTTGTATTATTAGTACAATTTCCCTGATTCTCCATGCTGTTTATTCTACCACATCCTGCAGATAATGTGGTTTATCTTCATATGATTTCCCTGCTCAGAGACATTTGATAACTATTTCTGCTAGCAGATTCAAATTTAGATATGTCACCCACATTCAGGTTTTTATCAACGTGCTTACCCCCTTTATCTCTAAACACTTTTTGTTCTCCTTATAGCCCTTGTTCCTACCCAATATAACATCCTTATATAATTTCCAGCATGTTACCAACCCCTCTTTTTTAGTTCTATTGCTACTGCTGTACTCTGAATGAATTTTTCTAATGCATTTTTGGGAATCTTCTACTTTGGGCTCTGGAGCTAGGGTGTTTGATATTTGGGATGATGGACTTAGGAATGGAAATGTCAGGGTCTGAATTCTGGATCTTCCACTTTGTGGTTGTTTCAGTATGGGCACAGATATTCCCAGTGCCTTAGCACAGTCTATTCACTTAATCAATAAGAGTTAATGTAACCTCTGTAAAGATTTTATTCATAACTTGCTTTTTCACAAGTAGCATTTCTGAATTTTATTTCACTCATGTATTTATTCTGGTTGTGCACATATTTTATTTTGTGATTTGTAACTCAACACACTTGTGCGTCAGAGAGGGCAGAAAAGGGATGAGAGATGGGGAAGATGGGCAGGGAGAGAAAATGGGTACATTAGAGTTCAGCTGTAAGTGATTTTGACATCACTGTTTTGCCGGTGTTGTTTGTTTCTTCAGTAGATCATTATTTCTTTGGGATATATTATACAAATGCCTACTGCAATTAATGGCTTGAAATATTTACATAACGATGACAAATGTCTCAGTTTTTAGATCTATCTCAGTCATGGCAAATTTCCTAAGCACTGTGTAGTTGCATGTTAGTGTCCGTTCCTTAACGGTTAGACATATGCACAGTTTCCAAACTCCAAACCAGAGTATTCTTACACTGTGGCAGTAGAAGCATTTAGGGAAGTTATACATTGTAATTCTGTTCTCTTTTCAGATGTCTGGCCGTGCTGGAAGAAGAGGTCAAGACCTGATGGGAGATGTATATTTCTTTGATATTCCATTCCCCAAAATAGGAAAACTCATAAAATCCAATGTTCCTGAGCTGAGAGGACAGTTCCCTCTCAGCATAACCCTGGTCCTGCGACTCATGCTGCTGGCTTCCAAGGGAGATGATCCAGAGGATGCCAAGGCAAAGGTACCGTGCTGGACCCTGCCTGAGTTCAGTCTTCATCACTGGCCTGGCTCTAATCACCTCTGCTGTTCTTTTAGAAGTCTGTAGCAATCACCCTTGAGTTTCATCAGTCCTTTAATGTTTTGCAATGTCTTGAATAGTATAGAATTGGGGATAGCTAGGGAGAATAACAGTTTGGTTTGCTTCCACCATCAGACATGGAATTTGTGGCTTGATGAGCACTGAAAATCACTCAGGATTACTATTTTCAAGTGTGAAATGCAGTGTCCTATAGTAGTTAAGTGCTGGCTATGGATTTAAAAAGCTCTAGGCAATTAATAGATTCCTTTCTACAATTTAGAAAGAAAAGAAAAATTTATTTTTATGATTTTGTAATAAGTGTTTCATAAAAAAGTAACTCAAACTTAGGAATACTTGGGAAATGTAGAATGTTGAAATAAGAAAAAAATGCCCCTGTTTCACTCCCAAAGACATTCACATTATCATTTTTTTCGGTCAGTTTTCTAGGCATGGGTGTGTATTTGATTTTTAAACACTGATAACATTGTATGTAACTGAACTTCAAAATATGGTTGTAAACGTTGCCTGATGTATGTTGCCCAGATAAAAATTTTGTAGCCAATCTCTCAATGACAGATTTAAAATTCATGATTATGTAATTTGATTCTCGTCTTTATGGAGACGCATTGTTAGTGATGCCTGTTCTTTCTGTTTTTGTGTGGTGATTAGCATGCCAAGGTAAATCAGATACTGTTTTCTGAAGTTAGGATTCTTCTAGAATTCTTTTGATGAGTTGGCTGATCTTACAGGACAGTCACACATTATTTTTAAGACCAAAATTTCCCCATTCTTGAGTTCTTCATTTTTACCTGTCTCTAAAGAGGAGTGCATCTTCTAATAAGGTTTCTTATTTTTTTTTTTTAAAGGTTATCAGGGTGGTTCATTTTCTTTGCCTTGCATGTTTGAGAAGACCTACGTGTAAACTTCTCACATATGGGACTCTTAAAAGTGGGCATAATATTCATAGAATATTATTGTCTTCATTCATCAAATCAAGCTAAGATTGTTTCCATTGCCTTCTGGCATTTAATGTTTTACATAGAGGAACCATGGCAGTTTCTGTCTCTTGCAGTTAACTTGATATTTTTTTCTGTATATGCAATTATATGAATCTTTTGCTTTATTCTATTTCAAATGTTTTATTTCCTAGGATTTTCTGGATTTATGGATCCTTTAAAAATTGATGTTTTAGTTATTATATGAGAACTTTCAATCTTTGTGCTCAGGTTTTTATTTATTGTGGTGAAATGCACATAAAATTTGCCATCTTTAACCATTTTAAATGTACAGTTCAGTAGTATTAAGTATGTTCATATTGTTATGCAATGCTCAGGTATTTTTCAAATGAGGAAGAGATCCTTGAATTGTATCTTTGTTATTTGCTTCTGTTAATTGTTCAGTGGTTTTTTTCAGGAAAAGCTATAATTTTTAAATTGAAACCCACTTTTCTGTTCTTCATTCCTGTTTTTTTCTTTATGAGAAAACATGAAACTTATCTTCCATATCTGATGGCCTGAAGTGCAAATGTGGGTTTTAATTCTGCTACTACTGGACTTTTGTTTTTCTGAAATTCTTTTTTTTTTTTTTTTTTTTTTGAGATAAAGTCTTGCTCTGTCGCCAGGCTGGAGTGCAGTGGCGCGATCTCAGCTCATTGCAACCTCTGCCTCCCGGGTTCAAGCAATTCCCCTGCCTCAGCTTCTTGAGTAGCTCAGACTACAGGTGTGCACCACCACACCTGGCTAATTTTTTGTGTTTTAGTAGAGATGGGGTTTCACCATGTTGGCCAGGATGGTGTCGATCTCCTGACCTTGTGATCCACCCACCTTTGCCTCCCAAAGTACTGGGATTACAGGTGTGAGCCACTGCACCTGGCCCCTGAAATTCTTTACTACTCTATCCATCACTCTTTTATATCATAATCATGTATTTTTCAATGTCAATTTATATTGTCTCTATACCATAGACTGTAGTGCCTTGTCTCAAAGAAGTCATATCATTTGGCATCCATTAAGGATGACAAATAATTTTTCCTTTTTTTCCATCTTCTTATTTTATTGTATTTTAAGTTCTGAGTCACATGTGCAGAATGTGCAGGTTTGTTATGTAAACATGTGCCATGGTGGTTCGCTGCACCTATCAACCCACCTCCAAAGTGTTAAGCCTAGCATGCATTAGCTGTTTTTCCTGATGCTCTCCCTCTCCCTGCCCCAACAGGCCCTGGTATGTGTTGTTCCCCTCCCTGGGTCCTTGTGTTCTCATAGTTCACCTCCTACTTATAAGTGAGAACATGTGGTGTTTGGTTTTCTGTTTCTGCATTTGTTTTCTGAGGATGATGGCTTCCAGCTCCATCCATGTCCCAACAAAGTACATGATCTCATTCCTTTTTATGGCTGTGTAGTATTCTGTGGTGTACCACAGTTTCTTTATCCAGTCTATTGTTGATGGGCATTTGGGGTGATTCCATGTCTTTGCTATTGTGAATAGTGTTGCAGTGAACATATGTGTGCATATATCTTTATAATGGAATGATTTATATTCCTTTGGGCATATACCCAGTAATGGAATTGCTGGGTCAAATGGTATTTCTACCTCTAGTTCTTTGAGGAATCTCCACACTGTCTTCCACAGTGCAGTTGAACTGATTTACACTCCCAGCAACGGTGTAAAAGCATTCCTATTTCTCTGCAACCTCACCAGCATCTATTGTTTCTTGACTTTTTAATAATTGCCATTCTGATTAGTGCGAGGTGGTATCTCATTGTGGTTTTGATTTGCGTTTCTCCAATGAGTGGTGATCTTGAGTTTTTTTCATATGTTGGCTGCATGTATGTCTTTTTTTGAGAAGTGTCCATTCATGTCCTTTGCCCACTATCTAATGGAGTTGTTTGTTTTTTTCTTATAAATTTGTTTAAGTTCCTTGTAGACTTTGGACATTAGACCTTTGTTGAGTGGATAATTTTCTCCCATTCTATAGGCTGTTAGTTTTCTCTGATGATTGTTTCTTTTGCTGTGCAGAAACTCTTTAGTGTAATTTGATCCCATTTATCAATTTTTGCTTTTGTTGCAATTGCTTTGGGCATTTTCATCATTATATTATTCCATGTTCATGCTGCTGATAAAGACATACCCAAGACTGGGCAATTTACAAAAGAAAGAGGTTTAACAGAGTTACAGTTCCACATGGTTGGGGAGGCCTCACAATCATTTCAGAAGTCAAGGAGGAGCAAGTCATGTTTTATAATGGATGGCAGCAGGCAAAGAGAGAGAGAGCTTGTGCAAGGGAACTCCTCTTTTTAAAAGCATCAGATCTCATGATAGTTATTCACTATCATGAGAACAGCATGGGAAAGACCCGCCCCCATGTTTTAATTACCTCCCACCAGTTTCCTCTCATTACACATGGGAATTGTGGGAGTTACAATGTAAGATGGGATTTGGGTGAGGACACAGCCAAATCATATAATTTCACCCCTGGTCCCTCCCAAATCTCATATCCTCACATTTCAAAACCAATCATGCCTTTCCAACAGCCTCCCAGAGTATTAACTCATTTCAGCATTAACTAAAAACTCCACAGTCCAAAGTCTCATCTGAGACAAGGCAAGTGCCTTTTACCTATGAGCCAGTAAAATCAAAAGCAAGTTAGTTACTTCCTAGATACAGTGAGGGTACAGGCATTGGGTACATACAGCCATTCCAAATGGGAGAAACTGGCCAAATCAAAGGCACCACAGGCCCCAAGCAAGTTCAAAATCCAATGGGAAAGTCAAATCTTAAAGCTTGAAAATGGTATCCTTTGACTCCATGTCTCACATCCAGGTCACACTGATGTGAGAGGTGGGCTCCCATGGCCTTGGGCAGCTTCACTCCTATGGCTTTGCATGGTATAGTGCCCCTCCTGGCTGCCTTCATGGACTGGCATTGAATATCTGTGGCTTTTCTAGGCTTATGGCACAAGCTGTCAGTGGATCTGTCATTCTGGGGTCTGGAGGGTGGGGGTCACAGCTCCAATAGGTGGTGCCCCAGTAGGGACTCTGTGGGTTCTCTAACCCCATATTTTCCCTTTGCACTGCCCTAGCAGAGGTTCTCCACCAGGGCCCCATCCCTGCAGCAAACTTCTGCCTGGACATCCAGGCATTTCCATACATCATCTGAAGTCAAGGCAGAGATTCCCATACCTCAGTTCTTGACTTCTGTGCATTCTCATGCTCAACACCATGTGTAAGCTGCCAAGGCTTGGGGCTTCCGCTCTCTGAAGCAATACCCTGAGCTATACCTTGGCCCCTTTTAGTCATAGCTGGAGCAGCTGGGATGCAAGCCACCAGGTCCCTAGACTGTACACAGCAGAGGAACCCTGGGCCTGGCCCAGGAAACCATTTTTTTTCCCCTAAATCTCTGGGCCTGTGATGAAAGGGACTGCCACAAAGGTCTCTGAAATGCCCTGGAGACATCCCATTATCTTGGTGATTAATGTTTGGCTACCCATTCATTACCTGTGCAAATTTCTGCAGCCAGCTTGAATTTCTCTTCAGAAAATGGGATTTTCATTTCTATTGCATTGTCAGGGTGCAAATTTTCTGAACTTTTATGTTCTGCTTCCCTTATAAAATTGAATGCCTTTAACAGCACCGATGTCACCTCTTGAATGCCTTGCTGCTTAGAAATTTCTTCTGCAAGATATCCTAAATCATCTCTCTCAAGTTCAAAGTTCCATAAATCTCTCAGGCAGAGGCAAAATGCTGCCTGTCTTTTTGCTAAAACATAACAAAAGTCACCTTTGCTCCAGTTCCCAACAAGTTCCTCATCTCCATCTGAGACCACCTCAGCCTGGATTTCATTGTCCATATGATTATCAGCATTTTGGTCAAAGCCATTCAAGAAGTTTATAGGGAGTTCCAAACTTGCCCACATTTTTTGTCTTCTTTTAAGCCCTCCAAACCATTCCAATTTCTGCCTGTTATCCAGTTCCAAAGTCACTTTCACATTTTCAGGTATCTTTTCAGCAGCACCCCACTCCACTGGTACCAATTTACTATGTTAGTCTGTTTTCATGCTGCTGATAAAGACATACCCAAGAGTGGGAAATTTGCAAAAAAAAAAAAAAGTTTTAGTGGACTTATAGTTTCGCATGGCTGAGGAGGTCTCATAAAAATGTCAGAATGCAAGGAGGAGCAAGTCATGTCTTACAATGGATGGCAGCAGGCAAAGAGAGAGCAAATTTTTGCAGGAGAATTCCTCTTTTTAAAACCATCAGATATCATGAGACTTATTCACTGTTATGAGAACTGCATGGGCAAGATTTGCCCCCATGATTCAATTACCTCCCACTGAGTTCCTTCCATGACATGCGGGAATTGTGGGAGTTATAATTCAAGATGAGATTTAGGTGATTACACAGCCAAACCACATCAATCATGAACTATTTGCCCATGCCTATGTCCTGAATAGTATTACTTAGGTTATCTTCTAGAAATTTTATAGTTTTGGGGTTTACCTTTAAGTCTTTAATCCATCTTGAGTTAATTTTTGTATAAAGTGTAAGGATAGGGTCCAGTTCAATTTTCTGCATGTGGCTAGCCAGGTCTTCCATCATCATTTATTAAATAGGAAACCTTTCCGCATTGCTTGTTTTTGTCGAAGATCAGATAGTTGTAGATGTGTGGTCTTGTTTCTGAGTTCTCTATTCTGTTCCAATGGTCTGTGTGTCTGTTTTGGTACCAGTACCATGCTGTTTTGGTTACTGTAGCCTTGTATTAAAGGTAGAAGTTGGGTAGCATGATTCCTCCAGCTTTGTTCTTTTTGCTTAGGATTGTCTTGGCTATATGGGCTCTTTTTTGGTTCCACTATGAATTTTAAAATAGTTTTCTTTCTAATTCTGTGTAGAATGTCACTGGTAGTTTAATGGGAATAGCATGGAATCTATAAATTACTCTGGGCAATATGGCCATTTTCACAATATTAATTCTTTCTATCCATGAGCATGAAATGTTTTTTCATTTGTTTGTGTCCTCTCTGATATCCTTGAGAAGTGGATTGTAGTTCTCCTTGGAAAGGTCCTTCACTTCCCTTGTTAGCTGTATTCCTAGGTATTATATTCTCTTTGTAGCAATTGTGAAGGAGAGTTCATTTGTGATTTGGCTTTCTGCTTATTTGTTGGTTTATAGTAAAATGCTTGTGATTTTTGCACATTGATTTTGTACGCTGAGATTTTGCTGAAGTTGCTTATCAGCTTAAGAAGCTTTTGGATTGAGATGATGGGGTTTTCTAGATACAGGATCATGTCATCTGCAAACAAAGACAATTTGAGTTCCTGTCTTCCTCTTTGAATATCCTTTATTTATTTCTCTTGCCTGATTGCCCTGGCCAGAACTTTCAATACTATGTTGTATAAGAGTGGTGGGAGAGGGCATACAAATAATTTTTCAAAACAACTTTTTTTTTGCTGCATATAGAAAACAATTTTCATATGTCAGATCTTTTCTTTAGAGGAAAAGATGTCCTTGTCATAGTCTATGAGGTCCTGTAGTATATGATCTCTTACCAGCTTGCAGAGGTCACTTCTTCCTCTCTCCCACATAGCCAGCTACCCGCTTCATGAGCACCCCAGACACATTCCAGTCTGAGGACCATGGCTTACTGCTTCTTCTCCTTCTACGATCTTCCCTGAGATATATACATGGCCTCACTCTCTTACCACATTAAATTCTTTACTGTAACATTACATAGTGAAGCCTACCCTCACCATGCCTTCTAAACTGTAAATGTTTCCTCTGTCTGCTGCATTGACAGTGTTCCTTATTCAGTTAAATAGAGTTCTCATCAGTTCCTATATAGCATCAAATTATCTATGTATCTATCTACATTGATCTATCTTTATGTTTATCATCAATATTTCTATCCATCTACCTACCTCTACCTACCTATCTCTCTCTATCTATCTATCTGTCTGTCTATCTATCTATCTATCTTCCATCTTCTATCTGCTATCTACCTTTCTATCTATCATGTATCATTCTATCATTTATCTTTCTATTCATCTATCTACATCTATCAATCATCTATCTACCTATCTATCATCTGTCTATCTTCCTATTTCTGTCATGTTTTTATGTATTTTATCTATATTTCCCACTAGAATGTAAGCACTCTAAGGACAATAATGTTTGTTTGTCTGATTTTCTGATGTAGACATTCAATAAATATTTATAGCATGACCATAATTTTAAGAAGATGATAAATTTTTCTTAAGAAGAATTGGTCTATTGTGGGTTTTTCTGTTTTATCACTTTGGATGCATCTATCCAAATCTGATGGTTTGCCAAGCAATAGGATGTATGAAATTTCTTCTGGATTCACTCTATCCACCTACATACTAATCAAATACTCTTTCAGATCTGAGCTGGATGAATAGTTTTTGGCCCAAATATCAGTGTTTAGCAGATCTTTATCTATGTAGTTTTCTGAATTGAAAGGTCATGTTCTACTTCTGCTAGTCTTATTACACATTGATTATCTGGACGACATTAATCACAATGAACTATAGTATGCAATGCCATCAGGATTCTTATCATCTTAGTATGACTTTAATATGAGGCCTGTACTTCTGTGGTTATAGTGAACCACCATGAAACCCTCATCTCTTACTATGCTGTTTTCTGACTATTGCCATCTCTGACTAAAAGTGGCATATGAGAGAGAAGAGGTTGCAAATATGCCATATATGGTGCCCTCAAAAGGTATCATCCCATAGTAAGGAGATGGAAAGTGCACTCCCTTCTTCCACCCTTCCACTCTTTCTCCCTTTCTCTCTTCTTCTTTTTCTCTGTCTTCCCTTCCTCTTCCCTTCTCTCCTTCTTTCCCTGCCTGCCTGCCTGCCTGCCTTCCTTCCTTCCTTCCTTCCTTCCTTCCTTCCTTCCTTCCTTCCTTCCTTCCTTCCTTCCTTCCCTCCTTTTTTCCTTTTTCCCTTCCCTCCCTCTTCCTAGACCATTAGCCTTATAGTAAGTAGAGATTCTTTCTAGGTTCTATAAACCCTCAGGCTAAAGACAGCTAAGTTTCCATTTTGGCAATGCTGGGAATTTGTTTGTTTGTTTTTTTTTTTTTTTGGAATTTCATGGACATTTTAGTGGGAAGTTGAAAGATATATGTACTTTAATGCAGTTTTATGCTGGAAAGCAAGCACTATTTTTATAACATTGGTTGAAATCAACCTTGTTACATGATTTTTTGTAATAATACTGCAGAACATGGGATAATATATCTTTTTACTTCTAGAACAACTTAAAAGCTATAAGCTCCTGAACTGGAATGGCTCTTTGGCAATACGTTTCATTTCTCACAATTCGGTTTATGTGCTCTATTTTGTTAAAAAAAGAAGTTGCCATGTAACACTATAAAATAGTATGAAATCAAATTTTATCTGATGCATTTCTAATGTCTGTGTGGTATAATAGATATTGATCTATCATTTATAATAATTTTCAAATGTATTTTGTAACACTTAACATTGTGTGTCTAAAAGTACTCTTTTCTTTAAAGGTGCTATCAGTGCTAAAGCATTCATTGCTGTCCTTCAAGCAACCCAGAGTCATGGACATGTTAAAACTTTACTTCTTGTTTTCTTTGCAGTTCTTGGTGAAAGAGGTATGCATTAACTGCACTTTTTTTTGGGCGGGGGGAATAGCATTACTACTATCTAGATTTCTTACCATGCTGAACTGATTGTAGCTTTTAGAAGGTTCTATCCAATGATTGATATTACTTATAAATGGTATAATTATAAAAGTTGGGCCCAGTAATAGTTATAAATATTTCTTATATTAGCATTAAATACTATTTTAAACTGATACTTAATAAGTTACTTGTTATGTGGTAACTTGAGTCAAACTAATAAATTGTTTTTTGTTCTTTAGGGCTATTTAGATCAAGAAGGTAATCCTATGGGGTTTGCTGGACTTGTATCACATTTGCATTACCATGAACCTTCTAATCTTGTTTTTGTCAGTTTTCTTGTAAATGGCCTTTTCCATGATCTCTGTCAGCCAACCAGTAAAGGTAAGCTTGAGATTTTATATATATATGTAGAGAGAGAGTCCAAAAATAGCAACAGATTTGTAGCAAACCAACACTTCAGGAATATTTTTAGTAAAGAAAATACAATTAATATGTATATAATTTATAGATCTTCAATTGATAAAGTAAATACCTACTAATATATATTTAATGATAGTCAGCCATATTTTATGATATGTATTTACAATGTCAACACCTCCAAAGTATTAACTTCAGTGATTCCTTGCTGCCAGGATTAATGACATATTAAATAATATACAATTTTTAGAAAATATTTTCTTCTAATTAAATATAATGTATATTCATCATAGGAAAAGGATATAGGAAAGCATTAAGTTAAAAAGAAAAAATTACTCATAGTTATACTATCCACAGATAATCACTATTAATATTTGTGAATATTTTCTTCCAATCATATTTTCTTTGAATATTGTTGTATAGTATACCTAAATAGCTGACATTATATTAATAGTGTAATTTAGAATCATATTTTCCCCTAAAAATACCACAATTTTATCCATATTGAGTAAATTTTTAAATACATTTTATTTAATACATTTTTTATTAAAATCCTTTGATTTTTACATTTAAACACTAAATCTGTATGGTGTTCTTAAAATCACGAAGATAGACTGAAGTGAGGAAATCTAGGTAAGGAAATAAGGCAATTTGTGTGGGATGATTAGGATCTAAATTAGGGTATAGGTAGCAAGGATGAAAAAGAAGGCACAGATAAAAACCATTAGCAGATGTATGGTAATTCTTCAATTGCTATATTTGTCATAGATTTTTAGTTTCCATGAAATTAAATGTAATATGACATTTCATTTAAACATGAAAAAATAGAATTATACCCTTTCATATTTACAAGAAGACACTTTGTTTTGTATAGGCTCAAAACGTTTTTCTCAAGACGTTATGGAAAAGCTAATGTTAGTATTGGCACATCTCTTCGGAAGAAGATATTTTCCACCAAAGTTCCAAGATACACACTTCGAGTTTTATCAATCAAAGGTAAACTGTGTGATTCTGATAAAATTTAATAATGTAAAATCACTAAATAGATCTTACCTAAAATGACTTAGTGGCTGTAGAATTTTCATTCAAAGGATAATCATTTGTTTTATAGAATAATTTGTTCTTTTTGTAATCAGTGTGATGTTTAATCTGTAATTGATGTCTCCCTCTGTAAATCTACCAAAAAGTTAAAGTCTTTGTGAAAAAAACAGGATCAACATTTTATTCATGTTTTTCATTTGATTGATTGTATCAAATTACAACATCAGGTGACTAAAGAAAAGATATGCTAATTATACATTTAAGTGAAACAACTAGCTATATCACCGAATATACTGTTCTTTTAGAATGCTTTTACCTTAAGGTAGAACTATGGAAGGGACATACATGTTGTGAATTATAATGTCTTCCCTGAGAAAATATTACAATAGTCCTCTAAGAAATCGTTACTTGACTCACAGAGATCAAAAACGGAGAAACACTTTCAATTTTATTTGTAACATGCAACATTTTCTTTGGTTTTGATTCTCTGCCATCAAGTCAACATCAAATACTATTACTATTATACTTCCCTAGAATAAAATGGGATATGCTGGTTTATACTAGATAACCTTAGTGAAAAGTTGCTATGGAACAAACAAAAAGAATTAGTATGTATTTTCTAATCCCACAATGCTGGATTAAAAATCTGTGCTCTCACAGAATGCCCTCTAGAGCAGTGAACACAATTTTAGTCATTGACCTATCATCTTTACACTTTTCGCCACCCGTACATATTTGAAACAATTATTTAATTGTTCTGTTTAAATAAATTTATATTTAACATAGAAAATTCACTATCTCTATTTTGAAGAAAAAGATCATGATAAATATACACTTTACTGCATAACAGTCAGATCTGCGTGAAATGTTAGGATGCTACACCAAAAAGCTTTAAAAAATAGGCCAAACATGGTGACTCAAGCCTGTAATCCTAGCATTTTGGGAGGCAGAAGTGGGAGGATTGCATGAGCCCAGGAGTTTGAGACCAGCCTGGGGAGCAGAGGGAGACCCCATCTCTAAGAAAAAGCAAAAATTAGATAATAATTTCTAAAGTCCCATATATTAAATAAAAACTCACTAGAGAAAAGGATCTGGGTCTGTCTTCATGGGTAGGCTTGTATCACCCTCAAGACATTTTTGAAGCCATCTAGGACTGGAAAATTAAACAGCAGGTTAGGAAGTGCTACAGGAAAAAAGGTGGAGCTTTAGTAGTCTTTTAGATTTGAGAAGACTAAGTCCAACTATCCTTATTCTCAAAATCTTAAGAAATCCATGACCTAGAAAGAGAGACAAAGCATAAATGAGGCTTACTAAAACTGTAAAACAATACCCACTGCAGTCTGCACTGTCTGTACTTGAATTGAGGTGATCATACTTTCACTGTCTTGGCCAAACTTGAAAATGGGGGCATTCACCCTGGTGAAAGATAACATCTAAAGCCTGTAAAGTCCTTTGAAAACAATTTCTGGTGCAAAACCAAAACCAAAACAAAACCTAAAAAGGTCAGTAAGCATGAACATATGACCAATAAACAGGAATAAAAGAGGTCGATAATTGTAGATCCATAAATGATCCAGACATTAGCATTAACATATAAGGATTTTAAGTGTGATTAATATGTTCAAGAAAATAGGAGGAGAGACAAGATTAATAAAAGGATGGATTTTTTACTAGATAATTACAATGTATAAAATGAAATGGACATTTTAGAACTGAAAATACAATATCTGACTATCAGAATGTGCATTTCAGAAGTCATGATCAGTAAGTTGACAGCATAATAGAAAGGATCCAAATAGCACAGAGGTAAAAATTTTAAAAAATCAGACAGCATAAGAAACATGAATCACATGGAAAAAGTTTAATGCATGTATAATGGGAGTCCCAGAAAAAAAAGATGTACAAAAATGGCCGAAGAGTATTCAAAAAGATAATAGCTGGGAATTTTCCAAAGCTGATTAGATAGCAGACCATAGTTTTAAAACCCTAGTCAACTTCAGGGAGTATAAATGTAGAAAAACATTAAGCTAAAACTGCTGAAAAGCACAAAGAGAAAATCATAAATTTCCTAGGATAGAAATAAAATGATACATTTCCTTCTAAGAGGCAATAATGAGAATGATAAATCTCTTTTTAATCAAAATAATGGAAGCTAGTGGACAATGGAACAATATTTTGTTGTGATTCAGATATTTTACATGCAAATACATACATTCATCAGATATATACATATATAAACTCTTGGTGTTACATAACTAGAATTATATTAGACATGCTATTGCATTTTTATTCTTAGATCAAAAATACTTTTCCAGATGACCACATATGAATTTTTTGGTATTTTTTTTTAAATTTCAATAGGTTTTGGGGAAACAGGTGGTGTTTGGTTACATGCGTAAGTTCTTTAGTAGTGATTTCTGAGATTTTGGTGCACCCAAGCAGTGTACACTGCACCCAATGTGTAGTCTTTTATTCCTCACCCCTCACACCTTTTCCTATGAGTCTCCAAAGTCCGTTGTACCATTTTTATTACTTTGTGTCCTCATAGCTTAGCTTTCACTTATGAGTGAGAAAATATGATGTTTGATTTTCAATTCCTGAGTTATTTCACTTAGAATAATGGTCTCCAACTCCATCCAGGTTTCTGTGAATGCTATGATTTCATTTCTATTTATGGCTGAGTAGTATACCATGATACATATGTACCACATTTTCTTTATCCACTCATCACTGATGGGCATTTAGGCTGGTTCCATATTTCTGCAATTGCAAATTGTGCTGCTGTAAACATGCATGTGCAAGTATCTTTTTTGTATAAAGACTTATTTTCCTCTGAGTAGGTACCCAGTAGTAGGATTGCTGGATCAAATGGTAGATATACTTTTAGTTTGTTAAGGAATCTCCATACTGTTTTCCCTGGTGGTTGTACTAGTTTACGTTTCCACCAGCAGTGTAAAAGTGTTCCCTTTTCACTACATCCATGCTAACATCTATTGTTTTTGATTTTTTGATTATGGCCATCCTTACAGGAGTAAGTTGGCATCGCATTGTGGTTTCGATTTGCATTTCCCTGGTAATTAGTAATGTTGACCATTTTTTTATGTTTGTTGGCCATTTGTATATTTTCTTTTGAGAATTGTCTATTCATGTCCTTAGCTCGCTTTTTGAAGGGATTGTTTGTTTTTTTGTTGCTGATTTGTTTGAGTTCCTTGTAGATTCTGAATATTTAGTCCTTTGTTGGATGCATCGTTTGTGAAGATTTTCTCCCACTCTGTGGGCTGTCTGTTTATTCTGCTGATGATTTCTTTTGCTGTGCAGAAGCTTTTTAGTTTAATTAAGTGCCATCTATTTATCTTTGTTTTTGTTGCATTTTCTTTTGGGTTTTTGGTCGTGAAACGTTTGTCTAAGCCAATGTCTAGAAGGGTTTTTCCAATGTTGTCTTCCAGAATTTTATGCTTTCAGGTCTTAGATTTAAGTCTTTGATCCATCTTGAATTGGTTTTTGTATAAGGTGAGAGATAAGGATTCAGTTTCATTCTGCTACATGTGGTTTGCCCATTATTCCAGCACCGTTTGTTGAATAGGGTGTCCTTTCCCCATTTTATGTTTTCATTTGCTTTGTTGAAGATCAGTTGGCTGTAAGTATTTCCCTTTATTTCTGTTCTTTATTCTGTTCCATTGGTGTATGTGTCTGTTTTTATGCCAGGACCTTGTCATATCATTGGGAAATGATATGACATATCATTGGGAAACAGTGACAGTTTTACTTCCTCTTTACTGATTTGGATGTCCTTTATTTATTTCTTTTGTCTGACTGCTCTGGTTAGGACTTCTAGTACTATGTTGAATAAGAGTGGTGAAAATGGGCATCCTTTTCTTATTCCAGTTCTCAGGGGGAATGCTTTCAATTTTCCTTGTGAAGTATAATGTTAACTGTGGGACTGTCATAGATGGCTTTTATTACCTTAAGGTATGATCCTTCTATGCCAATTTTGCTGAGGGTTTTAATCATAAAGGATGCTGGATTTTGTCAAATGCTTTTTTTTGCATCTATTTAGATGATCATGTGATTTTTGTTTTTAAATCTGTTATGTAGTATATTATATTTATTGACTTGCATATGATAAACCATCCCTGCATCCCTGGTATGAAACCCACTTGATCATGGTAGATTATCTTTCTGATATGCCATTGGATTCTGTTAGCTAGTATTTTGTTGAGGGTTTTTGCATCTACGTTCATCAGAGATATTGGTCTGTAGTTTTCTTTTTTGTTGTTGTTGTTATGTCGTTTCCTGGTTTTGATATTAAGGTGATACTGGCTTCATAGAACGATTTAAGGAGGAGTCCCTCTTTCTCTATCTTTTGAAATAGTGTCAGTAGACTTGGTACCAAATCTTCTTTGAATGCCTGATAGAATTCAGTTGTGAATCCATGTGGTCTTGGACTTTTTTTGTTGACATTAAAAAAAAAAATACCATTTCAATCTCACTGCTTGTTATTGGTCCGTTCAGAGTTTCTATTTCTTTTTGGTTTAATCTAGGAGATTTGTATATTTCCAGGAATTTATCCATCTCCTCTAAGTTTTCCAGTTTGTGTGTAAAGGTGTTCATAGCAGCCTCAAATAATTTTTTTTTTTGTATTTCTGTGGTATTAGTTGTAATATCTTCTGTTTCATTTCTTTGGATGAAACTTATTTGGATCTCTCTTTTCTTGGTTAATCTCACTAATGGTCTATTTATCAATGTTGTTTATTTTTTCAAAGAACCAACTTTTAGTTTCATTTATCTTTTGTATTGTTTGTTGTTTGTTTGTCTCAATTTCATTGAGTTCTGCTCTGATCTTTGCCATTTTTTTTCTTCTGCTGGGTTTGGGTTTGGTTTGTTCTTGTTTCTCTAGTTCCTTGAGTTGTGACCTTAGATTGTCCATTTTTGCTCTTTCAGACTTTTTGATGTAGGCATTTAATGCTATGAAGTTTCCTCTTAGCACCACTTTTGCCATGTCCCAGAGGTTTTAATCAGTTGTATCACTAATATTGTTAAGTTCGAAGACTTTTTAAATTTCTATCTTGATTTCATTGTTGACCCAATAATCATTCAGCAGCAGGTTATTTAATTTCCATGTATT
Source organism: Theropithecus gelada (assembly GCF_003255815.1). Taxonomy (NCBI): domain Eukaryota; kingdom Metazoa; phylum Chordata; class Mammalia; order Primates; family Cercopithecidae; genus Theropithecus; species Theropithecus gelada. Next base: position 165,104,380 of record NC_037672.1, on the reverse strand, counting down.
TCCATGGTTTTGAGGATTTCTTTTGGAGTAGACTTCCAATTTTATTCCACTGTGATCTGAGAAAGTACTTGATATAATTTTGTAAACTTACTGAGGCTTGTTTTGTTGCCTATCATATTGTCTTTCTTGAAGAATGTTCCATATACTGATGAATAGAATGTATATTCTTCAGTTGTTGGGTAGAATGTTCTGTAAATATCTGTTAAGTCCATTTGTCCTAGGGTATAGTTTAAGTCCATTATTTGTTGACTTTCTGTCTTTATGACCTGTCTACTGCTGTCATGGGGTATCGAAGTCCCCCACTATTATTGTGTTGCTATCTTTCTCATTTCTTAGGTATATTAGTAATTTTTTTATAAATTTGAGAGCTCCAGTATTAGGTGTATATATATTTAGGATTGTGAAATTGTTTTGTTGGAGTAGTCCTTTTATCATTATATAGTGTCCCTCTGTCTTTTTAAACTATTTTTGCTTTAAATCTGTTTTATCTGATACAAAAATAGCTACTCCTGCTTGCTTTTGGTGTCCATTTCCATGGAATATGTTTCTCCACCCCTTTACCTTAAATTTATGTGAGTCCTTATGTGTTAGGTGAGTCTCTTGAAGACAGCAGATACTTGGTTGGTGAATTCTTATCCATTCTGCTATTCCAGATCTTTTAAGTGGAGCATTTAGACCATTTACATTCAATTTTAGTTTTGAGATGTGAGGTACTGTTCTATTTATTGTGCTAGTTGTTGCCCAAATACCTTGTTTTTTCTTTTTCCATTGCACTATTATTTTATAGGTCTTGTGAGATTTATGCTTTAAGGAGGTTCTATTTTGGTGTCTTTCAGGGATTTGTTTCAAGATTTAGAGCTCCTTTCAGCAGTTCTTGTAGTGCTGTCCCCTATGCCTAAACAGCACTGAATTTATTTCCAGGCAATCTGTGAGCAGGGCTGAAAACTTGCCCCAGACTACAAGCCTCCCCTCTGAGAAAGCAAGCAGAGCACTTGGGTTTCACACCTCCCCACTTGCTGCAGCCTCTGTGCTTGTATCTGCACTTCCTGTTTACCCCCCAGCCCCAGGTTCTGTCCAGGAAAATTTGTGTTCCATTGAAATTGTTATAAAGTTAAGCTGGAAGTTTCCTTCTCCATGTGGTCTTTCCCCAATTCCACTCAAAGCCCTCCCCAAGGACCCCTGTGAGACAAAGTCAGAAATGACTTTTCTGGAGACCAAAAGTGCACCTAGTGCTCATCCCACTGCTTCCTCTACCCCTATATTTCACTTGGCTCTCTAAATTTATCTCAATTCCAGATCCTTCTCCCATGATCTGGACCTTCAGTTTCCCCAGTGATGATGCATGTTAAGGGGTGGATGTTCCCCCTTTCACACTTTGGACATTCACAGTTTTTCAGCTTGCCTGAAGTGGCAAGCTACTTCTTTCAAGCGGTCTGTGGATTCTCTTGGCTTTCCTGGTGTGTTCCTGTGGCAGTTCTTGGAGCAAAAGTTCATGGTGTGAGTCTCCACATGCTGCTCTGTCTGTCTGAGAGGGAGCTGCAAGTTAGTTCTGCCTCTTGTCTGCCTTTTTTTTTTCTCTCCAGACAAGGGAACAATATTTTTTGTGTGCATAATAACTCCTATCCCTGAATTCTACACTTACAGGAAATATTCGTCAAAATAAAGATAAAATTAAGGTGTTTTCAGACATGAAATCTGAGGTTATTCACTGCTATCAAGTCTGCAGTTAAAGAAATACATACTTTAGGTAAATAGAAAAAAATCAAAAATTTGGAAACCTGAAACTGCAGGAAGGAATGAATCACAATAGAAAAGGTTATGTGTGATTACATATAAGGGAATACACATTGTGTCAAAAAAAATTGTAACATATAATAAAATTTGAAATAATATGTAGAACTGAAATTTATGAAAATTATAATGTAAGAGTTCAGAAGGTTAATACACTTAAATGTTTTACAATTTTGGAAGTATTAAGAAACATAAAATTATAGCTATATCTTATCATTTCTGGGCTAACAGCTAAAAGACTAGTAAAATAGTGTGCACATACATGTTAACAAAAGGAAAAACTGGTAAAAACAAGAAGGGAAGAGAAAAAATATATAACGAGTAGTTCAAATTCAGACAGAAAACAAATGGCAAGGTAGAAAATAGCTATATCAATAGTTATATTAAATGTAAACGTACTAAATACACTAAATAAAATACAAAGATTTTCAGGCTACATCTTAAAATACGGAGAACTATAGTCATCTGTCACATAATGACATTTTGATCCATGACAGAGTGCATACGTGATGGTCGCATAAATATAATATTGTGTTTTTATTGTACCTTTCCTTCATTCACATATGTTTGGATACACAAAATACTTACCATTGTGTTACAGTTGCCTATAGTGTTCAATTCAGTAACATGCTGTACAGGTTTGTAGCCTAGGACCAATAGGCTATACCATAAACCCTAGGTAATGTGATCTAGATTTGTTTAAGTACACTTTGTGATGTTTGCACAATGACAGTATCACCTAATGCCACATTTCTTAGAATATATCGCTGCCATTAAGTGACATCAGACTATATATGCTGTTTATACAAATCACACTTTAGGTATAAAAACTGAGAAAGCTTGAAAGTAAGGTGATTAAAAATATATGTCAGGTAAACACTAACCAGAAGAATCAGAAATATCTCAATTGTGTGAAAAGTTAAAAAATTAATTTATAAATACACACCAAGGATTAAAAAAAAAAGACATATAATGGAAATTTAAAAATATTTTACATTAATTAAAAATAGAGAAAACATAACAATGCTTATAAGTTGGAATTTATTCAGTGCTTAGAGGGGAATTTGCAGCCTTAAAATCATAAATTAGAAAAAAATACAGGCTGAAAAATCAATGATTTAAACTTTAGCTTAAGAAAATAACAAAATGAACAAGAAAATCTAACCTATAGTAAGTAGAAGGAAAGAAATAATAAAACAAGAACAGATATGAAGTAAATTAACAACAATTGTATGAACAGGAAATCAACAAAGCCTCTAAGTTGGTTCTTTGTAAAGAATAGTAAAATTGATTGTCTAGCAAAACTCATTAAGGGAGTAAAAGCACAAATATCAGAAAAGAAAATGGGACAGTACTACAGGCTCTATTTTAGACGTTGAAAAGAGCAAAGGAAGATTTTATGAATGACTTTATAGCAATATATTTGACTATTTAGGTAAAATGGGCAAATTCCTAGGAAATACAACTTTCCAAAACTGAGTAAGGAAGATATAACTAATCTGGTACTGATACCTAGTAAAGAAATTTAATCTATTGTTTTAAAAAACATTCCCACCAACAAAGCCCAAGGCTCAGATGGCTTCACTGGTGAATTCTTCCAAACTTTGTAAGGATAACATCACTATATATGTATATTAAAACACAAGTTTGTATACTTTAAATATGCATGATTTTTCTTGTAAAAAGAATAACACCAACGTTTTACAAATTTTAGTCTGTTTGGACTGCTGTAATGTAGCAATGATTGATTGGTTAGTAAACAACAGAAATTTACTTGTCACCCTTTCAGAGGCTGAGAAGAGATCAGTCTTTCTGGCTATTTTTTTGGTACCCATTAAACATTCCCTTCTCCGTCCCCCAGCTACCCTTCCCAGCCTCTGATAACCATCCTTCTACTCTATCTGCATAAGTTCAATTGTTTTAACTTTTAGTTCCTACAGAGTAGTGAGAATATGTGAAGTGTGTCTTTTTGTGCCTGGCTGATTTCACTTAACATACTGACCTCCAATTTGTTTCATGTTGTTGAAAATGACAGGATCTCATTCTTGTTTATGGCTGAATAACTAAAAGAATATAATTGTATTGTTTGTAACACAAAGGATAAATGCTTGAGGTGATGGATACCCCATTTACCCTGATGTGATTATTATGCATTACATGCCTGCATCAAAATATCTCATGTAATCCATGAATATACACACCTACTATGTACCCACAAAAATAAAAAATTAATAATTAAAAGGAAGTTCTAAATCAAGGCGTCTGGTGGGGGCTGCCCACCATCATAATGATGGTTGTCTTTATGCTGTGTTCTCACATGTGGAAGGGGCAAGGGGGGCTCTCTGGGGTCTTTTTTTACGGGCACTAATTCCACTTACGAAGACTCCACCCTCATGACCTAATCATCTCCAAAGGCCCTGCATCCTAATCCCATCACATTAAGTGTTCAAATTGTAACATATAAAGTTTGAGAAACTATAAAACATTCAGTCCACTACACTCTTCTGGATAATACAAAAAGAGGGAATATTTACTCTTTCTAAGGGCAAAAGTTAACTTTAATATCAAAACCTAACTAGGACATAATAAAAAGGAAAATTAGAGATACTTCTCTTTCATGGATATAAGTGAAAAAATAATTAACTAAATATTAGCAAAATGAATCCAGTGAGGTTTAAAAAACTCTCGAAACAAAATGAGATTTACTCTAGACATGCAAATGTACTTTGTCTCATTGCTTGCTATTCAAATGTGTCACTAGAGTCTTTGAAATTTTCACAAGTCTAATGTTATTTGAGGGCATGCTTCTATTTAAAAGTGGTTTTGATTCAGTATGTCAAAATACATTTTTAAGAGTAATGAGTAAGGTATTTGTTTTCATAATTGAAAATAGGAACAAAAGATGAAGTTACCTGAACTTCACCAGTGAAAAAAATAAAACTGACATTATTGCATAAATATTAGTAGATAACTATAGAATTACATTGCAATGTTCTTTACCTTTCTTCTTCCAACGATTCGGTTTTGAAGGAAGGTAAATAGATCTCTCTGAAAATTATTTGGCTTCTAGGTGTTCCTTGATGAGCTCCCTGAGGATTTCAGTGATGCTTTAGATGAGTATAACATGAAAATTATGGAGGACTTTACCGCTTTCCTACGAATTGTTTCCAAACTGGCTGATATGAATCAGGAATATCAACTCCCATTGTCAAAAATCAGTAAGTATATTTTACCTCCACTGTGGAACAATTTGAAGAATAAATAATCTTGCCTAAGAATAGTTTATTCTGGAAGAAGAGTGGAACCCCAGAAAGGTTATTCTGCCCTGAAGTGAGGAGATTCCTTTCCTTTCTAAAGAAAAAAATTGTGCTTATTAGACATTAAAAGGGCAAAAGAGACTGAAACTAATTAGGGCCATTTATAACCATCTTGTTAAATGCTGCTTCAGGGTCAAGCCTGGAAAACAGAGTAAGGGCATCTATGAGATGAAGAGAAACTAGGGACTAATTCTGTCACTCTGTCTTGAGAGGAAATATGCTTAGTGTTCATAAACGCAGATTCTAAGCATATATCCTGGGTCCAAACTCTGGTTCTGCTACTTATTAGCTGTGATTTCTTGAGCGAGAGACTCCATACTCATGCCTTAGTTTTCTGAATAGATACATGAGAAAGGGAATAGCATTATCTACCTAGTTTTGATGAGTTTTAAATGATTAAATTAACATATATGAAGATCTTAAAATAATGTTTTGTACATGATTAACACTTTTAGCATTTGCTCTTTTTTTCATGAGCTAATAGATGGAAGCCTTCTAAGGGAAAATAGACACAAAAAGGTGACCGTCACAGGTGGGGTGAGATTGGAGTCTGTGAATATTATGCCTCAATTACAAATTAGACCAGTTTGAATGTCTGATCTGGGTTTTATAAGAATATCAATGGAAAATATATTTATTCTCATGCACTACTTCCAGACTTACTAATTGTGGTGCATGGTTTCAGGAAAGATTCTGAAGGCAAGTCTGAGTTCAGTAAGAAAAAGTAAAAAGGTTTGGGAGGCTGAGGTAGGAGGATCACGAGGTCAGGAGATTGAGACCATCCTAACTAACACCATAAAACCCCATCTCTACTAAAAATGCAAAAAAATTAGCCGGGTGAGGTGGCGGGTGCCTGTAGTCCCAGCTACTCGGGAGGCTGAGGCAAGAGAATGTCCTGAACCCGGGAGGTGGAGCTTGCAGTGAGCCAAGATCGCAACACTGCACTCCAGCCTGGGTGACAGAGTGAGACTCCATCAAAAAAATAAATAAATAAAAAATAAAAGAAAGAAAAAGTACAAAGGTAATAACAATTATTGTCCGATAAGAGCATACAATTTAAATTTAGTCTTTCATTTCTTATTAAGGCAACTAAAATATAATACACATTTTTATAATAGTGATACTAACATTAGTAGCCAACTTTCACTGGATGTATTCTGTGCCAAGCTGTGCTGCTCACCTTATGTGATCTAACTTACAAAACATTTCAGTCTTCATTACATGAAGCTGAATGGCTCCCCTTGTAACATGGTCTAGAGAAAGTATCTGAGGTTTGACAACTTGCCTGAGTTCAAAACACTAATCTATCCCTAAGTATTATTGTCAGAATTCACAGGTAAAGAATGTGAAGACTCTCAACTCGTATCTCATTTGATGAGCTGCAAGGAAGGAAGAGTAGCAATTTCACCATTTGTTTGTCTGTCTGGGAACTTTGATGATGATTTGCTTCGACTAGAAACTCCAAACCATGTAAGTGAAGAGTGAGGTGTATTAATAAAAGATGTTTAAGAAAGAATGGATTTATATTGCTAGGCAGCTTAGAAAGAACTTCAAATTTCCCAGATTAAAAAGGAAAAAAAAAATCTGGATGTATCAACAGATATATTCAGGAATTGGTGCTCTTGAAGTCAATATGATTTCAGTTTCTCAGAGTTGGCCTGAGGAGCCTGCTCAGAGAGTTTCTAAACACCACTACTTTTCTTCCATCTTTGAAGACTCTACTGATACGGACACAGGTTTGCTGTGGAAGAACCACGTAAAACTATCTTCAGGCTTTCTCAGTACTGCTGTAAGTGCTATAAATACTACTTATAGTCTGCATCATTGATGCCTAAAATGGAATGCAAAGAACTAGATACATTTGGAAGATCCTGGCTAATTCATATGAATGTTGACACTTGGTGAAATTTAATTATTTTAATACAAACTTTGAGAAAACATATTTTATTACATTTGATATTATGGATTGACATTGGTGTCTCAACTCCAATACGTACATGTATTGGATTTTATTCCAAAATCATAGTCATGTATCACTTAAAATAATTTTGAAGACTATATACATCTTGTGCATTTTAAATTAACACATACATTTTTATCCTAAATTTAAATACTTTCTGAAGATATAGTTTTTAGTTTCAAATAAATGTTGGTGTGTTAAAACCAATGCATCATTCTTTTAATTGCATAAAATGTAATACCAACAAGAAAGTGTTTTCATACCCATAGTCAGTAAGTTAAGAACAAGTCAGGAAATCTTTTTATAAGGATTTATAAATTTGCAGTTCTTTTTCTCTTGAACTCACATTTTCTTTCCATATTCCCTCACATTTACCTTACCCAACTCACTTTATACAAATGTACTTTACTAGAGTAAGTTATAACCTCTTAAACTTGTTTTGCTTTTATTGTTTATTTTAATTAACAAAATTAATTTTACATTTTAATATAATGCTAAGTATACATGCAAATATATCTTTTATAGCATATAGATAAGTTCTAAAGCATTGAACTTATCTATAGCATATATATAAGTTCTAAAGCATTATTTTATAGCATATAGATAAGTTCTAAAGCATGGACACCATGTACTAAGGATCAGTGTACTCCTCCCATGTTTCATTTTCTTGTCTCCCCTCTTCTCCAAGGCCATCAACCCTTCTAAACTTGGTGTTTTTCACTTTCCTTTTTAAAAACTACATATTATGCAATCCTTTTTTATATTTATTTGCTTTTGAATTTTGTGAAAAGTGAAGGAACAGTTACTGCAGTCACCTGAAAGTCGCTTTTATTTACATTCAGTGCTATGCCTTAAGGTTCATCCCTGTTGTAACATCAAACTGTCTTTTATTTTTACTATTTAATAATATTTTATAGCATGAATATCAAACAGCCCGTTAATCTGTTCTCGTGTTTTGAATAGTTGTGTTTGATTCTCATCTTTGCTATTACACACAGTGTTGCTATGGATGTCTCGTGTGTATGTGCAATAGTTTCTCTTAGGTATTGATTTTCTGGGTTAAAATAATTTTCTGAGTCATATAGGAACAAGAATATTCAAATATTAAACTTCTCAAGCTACTACCAACTCATTTAAAAAATAGCTGTGCCAAACAAGTCTTAGCAGGGGTGAAGGCAGTTGATATCTGTCACTTGAATGGTTACCTGCAAATTATTAAGTTTTAATAATAGAGTCTTGTTTAGATACTGTTGCACTTTATAATTTGCATCACTGATCTGCATAAGTACAGGGAGTCAACTCTTATTATTCATAGATATTATGTATGAATTATGTATGAATTGTAACTTCAAAAAAAAAAAAAAGTAGCTGTGCCAATTTACACTCATACTAATGGTATGCTAGAGTTCTATTGATTCTGTATAGTAGTTTTCAAAAAATGAGCAGACATGGGAAAACTATTAGCCTTCTTCTTTTTACTTTCCTTCTTTTTGTTCCCCTTCTTTTTGTTCTTCTTCTTCCTCCTTCTTTTTATTCAGGTAATTGGGTTCCAAAGATTGTTTGAGTTGTTCAGTTGAATTCTCTTCTTGTGATGTATAATCCTCTACTCATTGATATCCTGTTTACAAGTAAATTCCTTTCACCAGTAAGGAGAATGAAATGGTGTTAGGTTTTCTTTCCTAGTATTTCTATATTCCAGTGGATGGATGGTTGAAAGTGTCATCGGTATTTTGTGGATACAATAATCCTCATGGGATGGAGCTGAGCCACTCTCCAGGCTTGCTTAGGATGGTGCTACCACAGTGTGTGGGTAACATCCTCTTCCTTCACAGCGAAGAATGGGCTCTAAAAACGGTGACTAAAGGATGTAACTACAAAGCACCACATAAGAAATTATCAACTTTCTTTATACATAAATAATACATTAAGAAAAATCTTATTTTCTCAGGTTACTCTAGGCACAATCGGTGTAAATCGCTCTCAGGCTCCAGTGCTGTTGTCACAGAAATTTGATAACCGAGGAAGGAAAATGCCGCTTAATGCCTATGCACTGGATTTCTACAAACATGGTTCCTTGCTAGGATTAGTCCAGGATAATAGGTATGTCCTCTCTGTCTATGTTTCTCTGTACCCCCATCTCTGTCTCTAATGAATTAATGAATTTTAAGGAAGAATCCTCACTACAGTTTCAAGTATAGGTTAAATCATACTAAGCATACTAGATTTTATTTTTAGAGACTAATGGCAGGAAAGAATAACAAATTTGGTATTATTTTTGTTTGTGGTTTTCCAGCAAAATCTTGGCACTTAGGCCAGTTCACATGACATAATGTTGTACTCTAACAATATAAATATTTGCATATGCTCATAGATATATTTTTATTTATTACTCTCCTGTTTATTGATTATTAGATATTTTAAAACTGAAAAATAATGGCATGCTCTCCAATATTTGAGAAGAGTAGATATAGGACTGAGTGCATGACAATTGTTTTAGTTCTGTGGCAGGAAAAACATTTTCAAAAATAGTAACCAGGGGTAAACACTCTTGGATTTACCTAGGATGAAGAAATTGACTTGGGCCTGAGCACATAGATGTGGGGAGGGACATTCAGTCACACCAAAGCAGGAAACCAATTTTGTGTTTTACATAAAATGTTGGAGCAATCCTTATAGAATGAAGGTATTAGAATATCTGACACTCTTCAAAGATGTTGAGCACTGTTTTGAAAAAAAGTGACTCATTGTGAATAAAGCAGCTGTGACATTAGTAACTGATACATCTGTTTCTTCCCTTTTGAGTCTCTAGTTCCAATTTACCCTCCTGAGCTTTGTTTTCCTATTTTGGTTATCTCCTGAGTTGGCCAGCCTCCTATTTTTATTGCTTATCTATGATTGTGAAATTTCAGCTCTTGAATTCATAATTACCATTGCCATAGATTAAATCAATATCTACGGTCTGTGGCAGAAATAATTCTTGGAAAGAGATCTTGACAGACAAAAGTACCTGTTACTGATAAATTCAGCATTTAAATACAAGATAGGATGTTCTTTAATGTTTTGTGTTATTAATTTTCAAAATGTTGTTTTGTTTAGGATGAATGAAGGAGATGCTTATTATTTGTTGAAGGATTTTGCACTCACCATTAAATCTATCAGGTGTGTTATATATTTAAATATTGATTTTAGATTTTTTAATTATTTATAATTTGAAAAATGTTGAGCTGTTACTATAAGCCAGGTACATGAAGGTGCTATTAAACTTCTTCTGTGCTATGCATTTCAACTCCCCAAAGGCTCTGCAGAATGTCTCCTTATCTCTGTCAAATGCCATATACATATACATGGTATTCCTGTTGTGTTATTTCTATAACAGAATTAATTCCAATGTCTAGTTGAGATGAAGTTTCATCCAGACTAGAGTCTCAGCCCCAGGCATCATGCACTGACAGGCAGCAATATTTGAAAGCTTCATTGACTCCTAGATCCTTGTATTCTCAATTGCCACAAGCAATGTGTGTCAAGGACATGATATTTCAGAGGGCTCCTTAGTGTTCTATCTGGTTTCTGGTTTATATTCACTTACATACTTTGAATTTCATGTTTTTTTCCGATGTTTTCTGCAGGCTCCCTCTGACTCTGACCTTTCATATTGGCCTCCTATTTTCATCTTTAACAAAACCTAGTGGGGTCTCAAGCAACACCAAACTTTATGTGGGTACCCCATTGTTAGGTTTCATTGACCATCTAATGTTGCTTAGTTGAATGTCCATCTTTCTTTTTCTTTTCTTTTTTTTGAGACGGAGTTTCACTCTTGTTGCCCAGGCTGGAGTGCCATGGCATGGTCTCGGCTCACCGCAACCTCTGCCTCCTGGGTTCAAGCGATTCTTCTGCCTCAATCTCCCAAGTGGCTGGGATTACAGGCATGTGTCACCACACCCGGATAATATTGTATTTTTAGTAGAGATGGGGTTTCTCCATGTTGGTCAGGGTGGTCTGGAACTCCTGACCTCAGGTGATCTGCCCGCCTTGCCCTCCCAAAGTGCTGGGAATACAGGTATGAGCCACCACTCCCAGCCTAACTGTCCGTCTTTCTAAAGTCTTCAATCTACATGCAACTCAATACTTTATGGGTGTGGCTTTGTCCTATCACTTTTTATATGTTTAATTTGCCACAAATCTCTCCATTATTAGGTTCTTGCTAATCAAGTCTCTTTTTATATCTTGGATCTGAGCAGAATCAGACCTGCTTGGACTTTTTATACAGACAGTAAAACTTTTGGGAGCAGAAGGAAACTGCTTTGTCCACTTGGAATATCTCTAATAGGGTATTCCTTGAGTGGCTCATAGTTACTCAAGTTATAATCTCCAGAGCAGCCCTAGAAACTCCACAGACTTGGAAGCTGTCTCAAAAGCCTGAGCAAGGAAATCACTCATTCGTGCATTCATCTAAGAAGTATTAAAGCATTATTGGTATGAGACACTTCCTAAGCATTTGGGCTATAAAGGATCATAATTTTTTTGTTGTTGTTGTTTGGAGACAGAGTCTCACTCTGTCACCCAGGCTGGAGTGGAGTGGTGCGATCTTGGCTCACTGCAACCTCACCTCCCAGGTTCAAGCAATTCTCCTGCCTCAGCCTCCTACGTAGCTGGGACTGCAAGTGAACACCACCATGTGTGGCTAACTTTTTTTTTTTTTTTTTTTTAAGTACAAATGGGGTTTCACCATGCTGCCTAGGCTGGTCTCAAAATTCCTGAGCTCAGGCAATTCACCCACCTTGGCCTTCCAAAGTGCTGGGATTACAGGCAAGAACCACTGCACCTGGCCAAAGGATCATTAAATTGATATATATGCTTTAAAAAAATTCTTACATGTGTAGTGAAAGAGATTGACTTATAGACCTTACAAACACGGTCAGAGCTATGATGGCAGATAAGGGAATGTTCAACTCTACTTGCATTCAAAGAAAGAGTCTCAAATGAAGTAATTTTTTGACTAAGCCTTAAATTGTGAGGAAGAAGAAATAATATTTTCAAAGTACAGACATGAGAAAGGGCCTGAAGGGTCAGGGATAGACTCCAAGCTCACTACGCCGACATGGAGAATATGGGCATTTGACAGAGATGGGGGAAGATGCTGGGTTGTTGTAAGAGACTTTACATGGAATTTGGGTCTACATCAGGAAAGGTCTTTATATTAACATTAAGAAGTTTGGGCTTCGTCTTTTGAGCAATGTGTAGACAGTGCATAAGCACGAAAGGGGCATGAGCATGCAGATTATATATATGGCAGAAATGTGTAGGTGCAAAGGCTATAACAGTCATTCAGGTGGAAATGAGTGAAGGTCTGAATTAAGCGAATTGAAATATGATGCAGAAGAGTGATTAGAAAAATATTTATGAGGTAAAATTCAAGAAATTAGTAAAAAAATTTTATGCAGTTGGTAAAGATGACCAAAGTTCCTATTTTTGTTAAGGATGCATAGGAAACAAGGATAAGCATGACACGTGGGGATGAGAATGAAAAATAGTGAGCTAGAATTTATACGCATCACATTATATCTGGGAGATATCAGTCAGGAGGAAATGATAGTAGTCAAATGATAAGTCTGTAACTCAGAAGGAAATCTGGTGTTGTAGAGACAGAACGGATCAATTTTTGTAGTAGGTCAGTGATAACACTAGAAAATAACTGGAACTCTAGTGGAAACAGGGAGGTGCAAATAATAAAAGGCTGATAAGATGTCAGATCATGATAGTTTTCAGCCCTTGATCAGCCCAGCTATACTGTTCATTCTTGGATTTCTTCTCTCCTTTTTTGTTATCTGTACATTAGTTTCTTAATGCTGCTGCAACAAATTACCATGAATCTAGTGGCTTAAACTGACACAAATTTATTATTTGACTTCTGACAGAAGTCCAAAACGTATCTTCTTGGGCTCAATCCAGTTGTCAGTAGGGCTGCATTTCTTTGTAAAGGCTCTTAAGGGACAATCTACTTTTATTGCCTTTTCCAACTTTTAGAGGCTGCCAGCATTCCTTGGCTTGTGGCTCCCTTTCATCTCCAAAGCCAGCAATGGTTCGTAGACTCTCACACTGCATCATTCTGACTCTCTCCTGCCTCACTCTTCCACTTACAGGGACCTTTGAGATTACACTGAACCAGCCCAGATAATCCAGGATTATTTTCCTATCTCAAGGTCAGCTGATTAGCAACTTTACTTCTCTCTGCGGCCATAATTCGTTCCCCTTTGCCATCTAACCTGACCTATTCATCGGTTTCTGGGGAATATATAATGTGGACATCTTTGGAGGGCCATTATCTTTTTTACGCATCTAGGTAAAGAAAGGAATATTTTCCTCTTCGTAGATGTAGCTGCCTGTGGGTTTCAGTATACACTGGACACACTAGCATAAACAAAACCAAATGACTTCACAAGAGATACATGGAGAAAAGAAGAGGAATTTGCGTTGCACTGTTGAAGGGAGAAGGGATCGAGTTATGTGGAATTTGATGGCTTTTCAGACTCTCTTGGTTCTCTCTTGCCTATTAGTCAAGGAGAAGAATTGCATGGGGGTTGTTTTGTTATCTTTTCTTAAATTTTTTTACAAGATTTTTTAGGAGACATATGTTTCTTATCATTATTCCTTATATTTTGCTAACATAATTTCATCATCTGATGGGATTTACTTCTGCTTACCCAAGGAAAGCCTTTCTTATAATATTCAATCTCAGTAAAATGGATCCTATATTTTTTCCCCCATTTCCAGTGTTTCCCTGCGTGAGCTATGTGAAAATGAAGACGACAACGTTGTCTTAGCCTTTGAACAACTGAGTACAACTTTTTCGGAAAAGCTAAACAAAGTCTAAAAACAAAGTCTATGCAAACCACTTAAAAATGATTCCATAGCAGTTTTTCACGTCACATTTTTGATTCTCATGCTTCTTGCCAGAAATGCATTATGATAAAGTGGAAAGATCAAGCACTTTGGAATCAAACAGAGTTGCAATCAAACCTGCCATGTTCTATCATGAATACTCACAAGTTATTTAGTATACCTGAATCTTGGTTTCTTTTTATAACTGAGTAATAATTGTTACGTCTCAGGTAGTTTGAGGATTGACTAAGAAAATGCAAGAATGTTGTATGTGACTGAATAACAATTTTTACTCTGTGAAGCCAAAGTAAATATAATATTATCAGTATTTTTATCCCCAGTGTCAATATTTATAAAATGTTTATTAAGGCTAGAAAAAATGAATACAATATCCTGAAGGTGAAATATATTCTCTTCAATTAGCATAAATATGATTACATAAGTTAGCTATACAGCTGTTGAGATAGTACTTTCTAGTAAACTTAAACTACTTTTTAAACATACATTTTGTGATGATTTAACAAAAATATAGAGAATGATTTACTTTATTGTAATTGTATATAAGTGACTGGAAAACCACAAAGAAATAAAGTGGGTTTGATCTGTTTACCATTGGTCTCATTGTGTTAAATATATGTATCTGTCAATCCTCTGGCACAATCTATTCATCATATATATTGTGATTTATATATAATAATCTTCCCCCTTTACCCTTAGTCTCAGGTCACAATTCTAGAATCTATTTTAGATCCTAAACTAAAACATAAAATTTTTTTCCTCAGAGCAAAAAGTCTGCTGTCTCCTGCCACCCAGATGTCTTACTGAAAGAGGATCTTTTGTATGCTATTATTTATAAATAGATTTCATTGGTTTAGAATAAAACCTGTTTTTCGTTTGGTCTGGAGATAGAAGAATATTCTGATTTCTGGGACTAACCCATCATTTCACGTACCATATTATAGATCTCTACCTTTTTTGGGCGAATCTCATTTTCATTACTTAAAATAAGCACTACAAGAACCCTGGACACCAAGATACTTAGAAACTAAAGTGTTTTCTTTTTTGGGTTGGTAGGCTATTAATTACTGCCTCAATTTCAGAACTTGCTATTAGTCTGTTCAGGGATTCTACTTCTTCCTGGTTTAGTCTTGGGAGGGTGTATGTGTCCAGGAATTTATCAATTTCTTCTATATTTTCTAGTTTATTTGCATAGAGGTGTTTATAGTATTCTCTGATGGTAGTTTGTGTTTCTGTGGGATTGGTGGTGATATCTCTTTTATCATCTAGCTACACCCTATTTCTCTAATTTTGTTATTTCAAGACCTATATAAATGGAGGCCAGGCATGGTAGTGCATGCCTGTAATCCCAGCACTTGGAGAGGCCAAGGTGGGCAGATCACGTGAGGTCAGCAGTTCGAGATCAGACTGGCAAACATGGTGAAACTCCATCTGTACAAAAAATACAATAAATTAGCCAGGCATAGTGGCTCATGCCTGTAATCCCAGCTACTCGGGAGGCTAAGGTGGGAGAATTGCTTGAACCCAGGAGGTGGAGGTTGCAGTGAGCCAAGGTCATGCCACTGCACTCCAGCCTGGGTGACAGAGCAAGACTTTGTCTCAAAACAAAACAAAACAAAACAGCAACAACAACAAAAACCTATATAAATGGAATCAAATCGTACAATATGTAACCTTTTGAGATACGCTTTTCTCACTTAGCATAATTTCCTTAAGACCATCCAAACCACTGTTTATATCAATAGTTTACTTCCTCTTTATTAATGAATAATATTCTGTGGTGTGGATGTACTGTAGTTCACCTTTCAACCCGCTGAAGGACATTTAACTTGTTTCTAGTTTTAGGTTATGCCATAAATATTCATGTTTCTTCTGTTTTTATTCTCCTGTTTCTCCTTTCTTGTATTCCTGTGAATTACCTGAACGTTTTTAGGCATAATTCTTGACTTACTTATATTGTTTTTGAGTATATCGCTATATGTCGTATTCTTAGTGGTTTCTGTAGGTGTTGCAATGTACATGTCTTTGTTTTCTGTTGCTATAACAGAATATTACAGAATGGATAATCTGTAAAGAACAGAAGTTTATTTGGCTTCTGGTTTTGGAGGCTGAGAAGTCCAAGGCCATGGTGTTGGCATCTGGTGAGAGCCTTCTTGCTTCTTTACAATGTGGCAGAGAACATCATACAGTGAGAGGGCATGAGTATGTTGGCTTAGGTCTCTTTTATCTGGAGGCTGGAGTGCAGTGGTGTGATCTGTTTACTGCAGCCTCGGCCTCCAGATTCAAGCAATTCTTGTGCCTCAGCCTCCTGAGTAGCTGGGATTACAGGTGTGTGACACCACATCCAGCTAATGTTTGTATTTTTAGTAGAGATGGGGTTTCACCATGTTGGCGAGGCTGGTCTCGAACCCCTGACCTCAAGTGATCCACCCTCCTCAGCCTCTCAAATTATCTTTTTATCTTCTTATAGTCATCAGTTCCACCATAGGGATCTCACTCAGATGATCTTACCTGATCCTAATTATCTCCCAAAGGCCCCATCTCCAAATATCATCAACATATGAATCTGGGACTAAGTTTCCAAAACATGAAATTTGGGGGACACGTGGAAACCATAGCAATACACATATAATTTATCACAGTATACTGGTATTAAAGTTTTTATCACCTTATTTTTATTTAGGTTTGTTTACCCTCCACACATTTAAAATATAATTTCCTTAACTGTTTCCTCCAAATACATTGAGCACCACATTAGATAATGTGCTTCAACTCTCAAATATGATTTAAAAAGCTTATGAGAAGAATATTATATTTAGCCCTATTTCTTTTCCCTTCTGGTTTTCTTCTTTCCTTTCTGAAGTCCCACGCTTTCTTTTGTATTCATTTTCTTTCTGTTGAGAGAACTTCCTTTACCCATTCATTAAGAATGGGTTTGCTGGTGATAAATTTTGTTTATTTTTTCTTCCTGGGACAGTGTTTTCACTTCCTCTTTATTCCTAAAGAATATTTTCACTGAGTGTAAAACTTTTATGATTGAAGTTCTTTTAAAAAATTCAGTTCTTGAAAAATGTTGTTCCACTTCCTCTGGCTTCAGATGAGAAACTCACTGTCATTTGAATTGGCAATTCTTCATTAGTTATGTGTTACTTTTCTCTGTTTCCTTTAAAGATTTTTTTTCTGACAGATTTCAGAAGTTTGAGATGTTTCTTGGCATCGCTTTCTTTCAAGTCTTACTGGGGGTTCACTTAGCATCTTCAATCTGAAGTCGTCTGTCTTTGGTTAAATTTGGGACTTTTCAGCCATTTATTCTTTGAATACTCCTTCAGACGCATCCTTTTTTCCCTATCTTTCTTTGCTTCCAATGATATGTTAGCTCTTTGGTTTTGTCCTGCATGTTCCTAAAACTCTGTAAACAATTTCTTTTTTCAGTCTACTTTCTCCCTGTTATTCAGATGGGTAAATTTTATTGACCTATCTTCAGGTTTACTGATTCTGTTCTATGTAATCTTCCCTCTACTATTAAAGCCTTGCAAAAATTTTTGAAGAATGATTTTGCTATTGTATTATATTTTTCCATTCAATAATTTCCACTTGGTTCTTCTTCCTAACTTCTATTTCTTTTCACAGATTTTTCCAGGTTTCCATTTGTTTCCAGAGAATATGCGTTTGCGTTTGCTTGCTGTAACAGTATAATGATAGATGCTTTTAAAGTTATTTTCAAATAATCCTAACATCAGATTGATCTTAGTATTGGCATCAGTTGATTGTCTTTTCTTACTCAAGTTTTGATTATCCTAATTATTGGTATAATGAGTAATTTTTATTGTATCTTGAGCATTTTGGATATTATGAAACACTGAAACATATTTAATATGCTTTTTGAACAGGTCATCTCGTTGGTGAGGTGTAGCCTCACCAGCTTGAGAGCCAGGCAGGTATTAGTTTCCTGCTGGGTCTTGCTGATATCACTATGACAAACGGAGCGTAGGCTTACACTACCTCCTTGCAGATAGTGGTGTTGTTGAAGTTTAGCTTCTCCCATACTTCCTCTGAAACATTTCTGGTGTAAAGTGAGACAGTGAATTCCCCTGCCTTGTTGCCTTCTAGTGGGGGCATATACTTAACTCACTACTGGGCCTTGCTAACAACCTGGGAGAATGAAAACAGAGGCGTGGTTCACATGGCTTTATTGTTTCAGGCTGGGGATGGAAGCTCAACAGCCTGCTTGGCCCTGCTCCCACCAGGAGTATGTATGGAGGAAGAGCTGATTAGTCCTGCTTTGCTCCACCTAATTCTTCCTCATTGATGTTGATTGTGAGTGGAAGCTCAGCATTCCTCTGCTGACCATCCCAACCCCAGTACACACTGTGAAGCAGGTTCACTGAGCACTGGTATACCAACTTGTCTTAGTCTGATGAAAAAGAATACACTCATGCACAGCAAACTACACGAGGCAGATTTATTACTCACAGGCAGCAAGGTACAACAGAAGCCTCTGATTCATTGCAAACTAGTGCCCCAAGGCTCAGGAAAGCTGGCAAGGAGGATGAAGTCTCAAGTGTGGGGGCCTTACTTGCACCACAGCTGAGGGACTTTAGAAAGCAGCCTGGTTTGGGTTTTATACCCCATAGCAAGAGGAGTCACTGGGATAAAGAATTTCAATGGACAGCCTATTCTGGGGAAGACTAAAACGGAGCCTGGGTGATTCCAGCCAATTTCCCCTTATCTCAGAATGTTGCATTCACAGCACATTCCACAGTTGTTATTGAGGACATCTACAAGCCAGAAAGGGAGAACTGGGTCACTTCAGGGACACATGGAGAATTGTCAGGGAGGGAGGTAAAAGGAGAGTACCAATGAGCCCCACTTCACACTACCTCATTCATTCTCACTGATGGCAAGTCAGGGAGAGACTCAGATGGCCCTAATGCCACCAGGAGAGGGTAAAACATAGTGGTGATTAGCCAGACTTCTTAGTTCTTTATCAATTCTCATTGCTGCCAGGTAAGGGTAGAGGCTCAGTTTGCTGCTGGACCCTGCTGACATTATCCTGGTGAGGGAATCTGAACAACACCTGCTTCTTTTAGGCAGGGGATGGAATAATAGCTCCCTGCTTAGCCCTGCCAACACCAGCAGGCAAGGGAACCAGAGTGCCACTGTCTGCTTCTGTGGGGCAGGGGCACAGGGCAGTGGATTAGCTTCTCATTCTTCTCTGCTGAAACTGCAGTGGAGGAGAGTTGCTGTATTTTTATCTGTTGGGGTTTAGAAGGAGTAGGATGGATGTTTAGTTCATTTTTGTGCTGCTGTAACAGAATGCCACAGATTGGGTGATTTATAAACAATGTAAGTTTATTTGTCTCATGATTCTGGAAGTTGAGATGTCCAAGATCAAGGGAACACAGAATGGTGAAGAACGACTTGCTGCATCATAAAATGGCAGAAGGCATCATGTGGGGGAGAGAGAGAGCACATGAGAGAGTAAGAGACTGAACTTGAAGCTTTAAGCCCTTTTATAATTAGCATTAATCCATTCATGAGGGTGGAGCCGTTGCAACCTAAACACCTTCCTTTAGGCCTTACCTCTCAACACTGTTTCATTGGAGATTAAGTTTCCAAGTAAGTTTTGGGGGCAACATATTCAAAGCATAGCAATGGATATTGCCAAAAAGGCTTTCTACATTAGACCGCTCTTTTTTCAGGTCCTCTGGCTGGGGAAAAATAGGCTTTTCTTGGACTATTTTCATCTGTGCCAGTTGGCAGTTCGAGGTCATGAACTTCTGTAGCACCATGGCCAGGATATGTGGGAGTCACTAAGAAAACCCAGGAAACATATTGCCATGTTGTTCCTTGACTTGAGGTTACCAGGTAGTTCACTTTCTTCTTCTCACGTTTCAGTCTTCCTATGCTTATTTTTGTATTGTGTCGAGGATTTTTGAGTTGTAAGAAAGAAGACCTTTTTTGAGTTATAGGAAAAAAGACCTGGAAGAAATGAAGTTGCTCCATCTTGCCCAGAAATGGAAGTTTTTGTTAATGAGATTTTTATCAAAAGAAAGGAAGGTCTGAACATGTTGGGGGATGTTTGATACAACAGTTTTTGCATGAATCAGTAAGTGGATCAAGGGAAGCTTTACCTCTTCAACTTGAAATGCTGATCTTTATAGGAATTTTTGCTACTGCAAGAAATCTTATATAAATGAGCAAGGCTTCCATAACCAGAGAATATACTCAAAGCTAGTCCCTCCTCCTCTCAATATCCCTTTGTGATCCTGTTTCTATCTTCCTGTGCAATAAAGACCCACTTTATCATCTTCATATCACAAGCAGTTGAAGTCCCTACTATGTTGAGTGCATATGAAAAAATATGTGTCTTACCAATGCATTTGATATTAGCTCTTATTATTTATGTGGGTGTACCAGTCTGAAACCAAATCTAATTTCCCAGTAATAAATGGATTAATGCTTGCACTGCACATCTTTGTGACTCTGAAGTTGATAAGCCTTTATCATAGCTGATGCAGCCAAACAATAGCCTAGAAACCAGAACATGTAGACCCTTTTATTACAGTGCCTGGCTTTCCTGATACAACTCTACATAGATGTTTAATTCTCTGAGAAACAGTCATACCCCAACCCTGGCTGATTTTATGCAGGTTGAGTCTGCAGTTCAATAACACTGAGGCTGAAATATTAGGTTGGTGCCAAAGTAACTGCAGTTTTTGCACATAAATATATGACATAATTATGTCATATTAGAGTCCCTGACAAAATAGGATAAGGGTCAGATAATTATATTAAAACTGTTGGGAATGGGGAGGAAAAAAAGCCACACAAAGGTTTGGAGAAAGAAATTTTCAGGCAGGTCAGATATAGTGGCTCATGCCCATAATTCCAGAACTTTGGGAGGCCGAGGCAGGTGGATTGCTTGAGCTCAGGAGTTCAAAATCAACCTTGAAAACATAGCAAGACTCCATCTCTACCAGAAACACAAAAATAGCCAAGTGTGGTGGCATATGCCTGTGGTCCCAGCACCTCAAGAGACTGAGGTAGGAGGATCGCTGGAGCCTGGGATGTGGAGGCTTCAGTGAGCCTTGATTGTGCCACTGCACTCCAGCCTGGGCGATAGAGTGACACCCTGTCTCAAAGAAAGAAAGAGAGAGAGAGAGAGAAGAAAAGAGAAAAGAAAAAAAGAAAGAAAGAAAAAGAGAGAAGAAAGGAAGGAAGGGAAAGAAAGAAAGAAAAATTATTCAGGCAGAGAAACAGCAGAGCAAAGGCCCTGATGGGAGAATAAAGTTGTGTTTAAGATATACTGAGAAGCGTAGTGTGACTGTGTGAAGTAAATAAGGAAAGTGGTAAGAGATCAGAGTGGAACAGAAGAAGGGGGCCTTGTAGGCTATAGATTTGAAGAATACACTGGAACATTTTGACAAAGACATGATCAAGACATGCCATGATTTGCATTTACAAATGATGTTCTTTTACCTTGTGAGAAACAGACTCTAGGAGGCAAGGAGAGAAGGAGGCTGTGATAGTCATCATGACACAAGTGTGTGGCTTGGATTAAATTAGCTACAGTAGAAAGGGAGAGAAGGTGTAAGTAGGCTTACGTTGTTGATGGATTATATAAGGAATATGACATTGTGA
This sequence comes from Theropithecus gelada, assembly GCF_003255815.1. Taxonomy (NCBI): domain Eukaryota; kingdom Metazoa; phylum Chordata; class Mammalia; order Primates; family Cercopithecidae; genus Theropithecus; species Theropithecus gelada. The sequence goes on along the minus strand of NC_037672.1, from coordinate 165,082,771 downwards.
GAAAAATGAAGGATGATCTAGGTTTTTGCTTATTGATAGCAGGTTATAAATTGGGTTATAGATCTTGTAGCATCTTGAAAAATGAATCCAACATGGCTGTAGACAGTACACTTGCTGAGGCATAGGAAATGAAAAGTTATTATGCTCACAGGTTCTGGAGGGAGAGGAGTGGCCACCATTCAGGCTCAACCAAGTAGGTGGGGAGCAGAGAGAGGGAGAGGACACCTGGGCGAGTGTCTTTATTGGGAATCAGGGATGAGGGGATTTCATTGGTGTGTTTGAATGTCAGTGGTGACAGTCAGTGGAAGAAAAGAAGTGTACCTGGATTCCTGGGCAGGGGGTTCACAGCCTGTTTGTAGGGATGTTGAAGCATTTAGAAAATATGAAATTTAAAAAAGGTACAATGCAGACAAGTATTTTAGCAGACATCTATTAGCACATATTCATGTTCTTTTCTGGTACATGACTCTTATGGCCCTCATTATTTTTCCACCTTGGCTTATTCAGTTACTTTGTAGATCCAGCCTTTCCCCTATCTAGCAAAGAAATAACCCCCATTAGAGCCTCCAGAAGGGAACACAGTCCTATCAACCACTTAGTTCTAGCATGTGAGGTCCATTTTAGACATCTGACTTTGAGAACAGTGCTATTACCACTAATTTAATAGTAACTTATTAGTAGCAGCAATAGAAAATTTACTATAGTCAGAAGGCTGACATTTGTATTTCCATTCATCTATCACCTGTGTCATTTTCCAATTGACTCAAACCATGTAAGAATAAAAAGGTTATTATATATTATTAACTTCCTAAAATACCATCATTACTTATATTTATAGTTTGGGGATAAGTTGCAGGGTGAAATACAAAAGTGAGGAAATGTCTCTTGACATAAAGGAGTTGTGGTTATCTCACAGCACTAGAAAAGGGGAATTTCATGGGAGCCATTTAGTATACATCTCAATCTGGGCTCCAAGTAGTTTCCTTTCCTTGTTTATCCATTACTTTATTTATTGATTTTAAATTTATATTCTATTTTTTGCATATATAACACAATGTGTGAGTATTTGTCTGTTCTAATACTGCTATAAAAAAACTACCAGAGACTGGGTAATTTATGAAAAAAAAAGAGATTTAATTGATTCAAATTTACTCAGGCTGTACAGGAAGCATGACTGGGGAGGCCTCAGAAAAGATATTATAGTGGAAGGGTGAAGGGGAGCAAGCACATCTTCACATGGAGGTAGGACAGAGAGAGAGGGCAAAAAGGGAAGTGCTGCACACATTTAAACAATCAGGTCTTGTGAGAACTCATTATTATGAGAACAGAAAGGGGGAAATCTGCCCCATGATCCAATCATCTGTCACCAGGTCCCTCTCCTAACATTGAGAATTACAATTTGACATGAGATTTAGGTGGGGAAATAGAGCCAAACCATATTATTCTGTCCCTGTTATCTTCCAAATCTCATGTCCTTCTCACATTTCAAAACATAATCATGCCTTCCCAATAGTCCCACAAAGTCTTAAGTCATTCCACCATTAACTCAAAAGTCCAAGTCCAAAGTCTCATCTGAGACAAACAAGTCCCTTCTATCTGTGAGCCTGTAATCAAAAACAAGTTAGTTACTTTCAAGATACAGTGTGGGTACAGGCATTGGGTAAATGCTTCCATTCCAAAAGAGAGAAATCGGCCAAAACAATGGGGCTATGGGGCCCATGCAAGTTTGAAATCTAACAGGGCAGTCATTAAATCTTAAAGCTCTAAAATAGTCGCCTTTGATGCCATGTCTCACATTCAGGACACATTGATGCAAGGAATGAACTCCCAAGTCCTTGTACAGCTCTGCCTCTGTGGCCCTTCAGGGTACAGTCCCCACAGCTGCTTTTACAGTGTGGTGTTGAGTGCTTGCAGCTTTTCCAGGCACAAGGTACAAGTTGTTGCTAGATCTATCATTCTGGGATCTGGAAGATGGTAGCCATTTTTTCACAGCACCATTAGGCGGTGCCCCAGTGAAGACTCTCTGTGGGGCTCCAACCACTCTGCACTACTGTAGTAGAGGTTCTCCATGAGGGCTGCACCTCTGCAGCAGACTTCTGCCTAGACATGCAGGCGTTTCCATACATACTCTGAAAAATAGGCAGAGGCTCCCAAAGCTCAACTCTTGATTTTGTGCACCTGCAAGCCCAAGCCTTGGAAGGCACCAAGGCTTGGGGCTTTCACCCTCAGAAGCAATGGCTCGAGTTATACCTTGGCCCTTTTTAGCCACTGCTGGACCTGGAGTGGCTGGGATGCAGGGTGCCATGTCCCAAGGCTGGACAGAACAGTGGGGCCCTGGGCCTGGCCCATGAACCCATTTTTTCCTCCTAGGCCTTCAGGCCTGTGATGAGAGGGGTTGCCATGAAGGTCTCTGAAATGCCCTGGAGGCATTTTCCCCATTGTCTTGGCTATAAACATTAGGTTTTTCTTAACATAAGCAAATTTCTGCAACCTTGAATTCCTCCCTAGAAATTTTTTTTTTTCTCTTTTCTACCACATGGTTGGTCTGCAGACTTTCCAAACTTTTATGCTGTGCTTCCCTTTTAAATATATGTTCTCTAGTGTCAGGTCGTTTCTTTGTTTATGCAAATTGGCCTAGGCTTTTAAAAGCAGCCAGGCCACTTCTTGAATGCTTTGCTGCTTAGAATTTTTTCTGCCAGATATCCTAAATCATCTCTCTCAAGCTTAAAATTCCACAAATCCCTAGAGCAGGGGAGCAATGCCCCCAGTCTCTTTGCTGAAGTATAGCAAGAGAGACCTTTATTCCAGTTCCCAGTAAGTTTCTTATCTCCATCTGAGACCACCTTAGGCTGGACTTCATTGTCTATATCACTATCAGCATTTTGGTCACAACCATTCAATATTATCTCTAAGACATTCCAAACTTCCCCACATCTTCCTCTCTTCATCTGAGTGTTCTAAACTGTTCTCACCTCTGCCCATTATCCAGTTCCAAAGTCACTTCCATATTTTCAGATATCTTTATAGCAATGCTCCACTTCTTTGGTACCAATTTTCTGCATTAGTCAGTTCTTACACTGCTATAAAGAAGTACATGACACTGGATAATTTATGAATAAAAGAGGTTTAATTGACTTACAGTTCTGCAGCCTGTACAGGAAGCATGGCTGGGGAGCCCTCATGAAACTTACAATCATGACAGAAGGGTGAAGAGGAAGCAAGCACATCTTCTCATGGCAGCAGGAGAGAGAGTGAAGGGGGAATTGCCACATGCCTTTCAACAACCAGATCTTATGAGAACTCACTATCACGAGCACAGCAGGGAGAAATCTGCCCACATGATCCAATCACCTACCACCAGACCCCTCCCCCAATATTGAGATTCAATTCAACATGAGATTCAGGTGGTAACACACAGCCAAGCCATATCAATGTGTAAACAAATCTCTTTTGCAGCAAGGTGTGATATAGACAAACACACAAATAGAATCAACTGAAAGTAAACAGGAGTGAAATAAAGGATTTAAAGCCTAGAAAAAACCTAGACATGAGGGAATATTGCCAGGGACCTAGACACAAGGGAGTATTGCCAGGGGACATTGGAAAGGGTGTGTGTGTATGTGTGTGTGTATGCATTTGTGTGTGTGTGTGTTGGTGGATTCTTAGTTCTTTACTGTGTAACAATTCTTTCTTCACTGTAAAATATGAATTCAATAAATAAACTGCCACTAGTATTCCCAGAGAATGGTACTAATAGGCATGGGCTGTTCCCTTCTTTCTGAGATGTTCATGTATGTTACAATAGATGAAATAAATAAAAGCGTAAGGTTGTCTGCAAAAGTTTTGTTTCTTATTGTCATAATGAATTTGTCATCCTTGAATTAATTTTCCACCTCTGGATGCAATCTGTATCCATGTCTTATTGACATACTTTTTATATTGGATCTCCCACTTACTTTCTTTTTTATTTCTACCACTATGCATATCCAAGCTCATGTTGTTGAACTATTATTATTTTGAAATATAGTCATGTGCTACATAATGACATTATAGTCAACAATGGACCACACATATGAAGGTGGTCCCGTAAGATTATAATGGAACTGAAAGATTCCTACTGCCTAATGTTTAGTATGCTATGCTTTTTTATGATTACTTTAGAGTGTACTCCTTCTACTCATCAAAAAATAAGTTAACTGTAAAACAGCCTGAGGCAGGTTCATCAGGAACTATTTCAGAAGAAGGCATTGTTATCACAGGAGGTGACAGCTCCATGTGTGTTATTACCCCTGAAAACCTTCCAGTGGGACAAAATATGAAGGAGAAAGACAGTGATATTAATGATCTTGACCCTGTGCAGGCCTAGGCTGATGTGTGTGTTTGTGTCTTAGTTTTTAATAAAAAAGTTTAAAATTAAAAAAAATAGAAAAAGCTGATAGAATAATGATATAAAGAAAGAAAATGTTTCTGTACAGCTGTAGAACATGGGTGTGTGTTTTAAGTGTTATTACAAAAGGTCAGAAATTTTAAAAAATTAAGTTTATAAAGTAAAAAAGTTACAGTAAACTCACGTTAATTTAATAATGAAGGAATAAAATTTTGTTTATAAATTTAGTGTAGCCCAAATGTACAGTCTTCATAAAGTTTACAGGGATGTACAGTAATGACCTAGACCTTCATATTCACTCACCACTCACTCATGAACTTACTCACAGCAACATCCCGTGCTGCAAGCCCCATTCACAGTAAGTGCCCTATATAGGTGTACCATTAGTATGTTTAGATATGTTTAAATACATAAATAGCTTTGTGTTACAATTGCCTACAGTATTGAGTACAGTAACATCCTGTGCGTGTTGGTAGCCTAGGAGGTTAGGCTATACCATATAGTCTAGGTATGTAGTAGACTAGGTTTGTGTAAGTACACTCTATGATGTTTACACAAGGATGACACATCTCTTAAACGAATTCTGTTGCTAAGTAAGGCATAGTCATAGTTGTATTTAGTTTGGGCCTTATCAATCATTTTTCTTTTTTATGTGTCAATAAATTTTTAATGTTAATTATATTCTTAATTTACTTTCTTAGAAAATAGTCTTCCTTTAACTTTTTTTCTTGTTTCTTTTAATTCCCTTAGCTAGGTTGGATGCTTAGCTTACTAGTTTTCATTCTAACTTCTTTTTAATAAAAGTATGTAAGATAGAAATTTTTCTAATCATAATTTTGGATGCATTCCATACATTTTAATAAATGTTTTAAAGTTATTTCATTGTAAGTATTTTGACAAATTATTTTTTGCCTCTTTAGTTATTTAGAACTAGTCTTATTAACTGCCAGAATAAGGCATTTTATTTTGATTCTCTTATTTATCTTTCATTATTGATTGTGTCATCAGAGAACATAGTTCCTAAGACACTTATTCTTTGAATTTTGTAGAGTGGTTTTGTGACTTAATACATGGTTGTTTTCATAAACGTTTCTTATATGTGTGAGAAGACTGTATATTCTCAAATTATTGCATGTGCTAGCAATCAGAGAAAGTTTCCTAACTGCATTATTCAAATTTTCTCTAACCTTACTAATTTTTGATACTTAAGAAGTGAAGAAATATGAAGATGGTCTTATCACAGTGAAGTACTATTTATTGCATCTCATTAAAACCTTGAGTGTTTTAATGAGGGTAATTCATTGTGCTAATTCTTTACATAGCACTGTCCATGCACAGAAGCTCTCTACCATGCTTTTATTTTTTTAGTTTTTACTGGACATCACATTCCATTCAGCAGATAGTTTTTTAGTACAAAGAGTTGATTTGTACATTCATCAAGACTTTTGAGCTGATGGAGAATAATTTTTAGTGACTCTCAAGACTAACTAAATCACACCAGGATTTTCTCTACCTTGCTCTGATTTTTATCACATTTAAAAATCAAATTTGAAAAAAGAGGAGGATAATAGAAAAAAAAAGGAGATGAAGAGGAAGAAGGAGAATCAGGAGAAGGAGAAGCGACAAGAGAAAGAAATGTGACTGGGAGTCTAAGGGAGTGGCTGGGCTATGTCCTTGAAGTAGTTGGTAGCTGGGGCACATGCCAGACTGCAGGTGTGTGTGCATATACTCTCAACCTTTGCCTTCAGTGTTCCAGACATACTTTTCTAGGGGCTTTGACTTTAAAAAATGGGAGTCTGTGATAAGCTACTTACTCCTCTTTTGTTTTCTAAAGCTGTGACAAAACACAAAGCTCTGTGAGGAAACAAAACCTAAAGCAGTCTGACAGCTGGTACAGAGAGGGTGCTGCCACCGATTCAGTTCCAGGAATAAGTGTAGCTCTGCCTGCCTTTCTAGAGCTTCTCAGAACACATCTGAGGACTCACTCCACACATCTTGTGACTACTGCCAGCCGTTGGACTGTGAAAGGGAAAACCACAGACCACTCATAGAGGATGGTTTGGTGCCTACATATAGATGAAATAGTGAGAAAAATGAGTGTGTCATTTCAATGTCAGGGTGATGCTGGCTTCATAGAGTGATTTAAGGAGTCACCCACACCCATATGGCTTCACAGTTGAATTTGATCAGAAATATAAAGAGCTGTTACACTGTTACCAATTCTACTAAAATTATTCCAAAAAATAATTTTTTGGTTGGTAGGTTTTTTATTACTGATTCAATTTTGGAACTTTATATTGGTCTGTTTAGGGTTTTAGTTTCTCCCTGATTCAATCTTGGGAGATTGTGTGTTTCCAGGAATTTACCCATTTCCTTTAGGTTTCTTAGTTTGTGCATAGAGATGTTCATAATAGTCTCCAACTATCTTTTTTATTTCTGTGGAATTGGTTGTAAAGTCACCTTTGTCATTTCTGATTGTTCTTATTCGGATCTTCTCTTTTTTTCCTTGTTAATCTAGCTAGTGGTCTGTTAACCTTGTTTATCCTTTCAAATAACCTACTTTTGATTTCACTGATTCTTCATATGGATTTTTGGGTCTCACTTTTTTTCAGTTCTGCTCTGATTTATTTCTTTTCTTTGGCTAGCTTTGGTGTAGTTCTTGTTTTTCTAGTTCCTCTGGATGTGATGTTAGATTGTTCATTTGAGATGTTTCTGTTTGAAGTATACATCCAGTGCTATAAGCTTTCCTCTTAATGTTGCTTTCACTGCATCCCAAATATTTGTGTATGTTGAGTCTTTGTTTTCATTTATTTCAAAGAATTTTTTGATTTCCACCTTAATTTCATTGTTTATCCCAAAGTCATTCAGGAGCAAGTTGTTTAATGTTCATGTAATGGTGTGTTTTAAGATACCTTCTTGTTATTTATTTCTATTTTTATTTCACTCTAGACTGAAAGTATGGTTGATATTTCAATTTTTTTTTTTTTAATTTATCAACACTTGCTTAATGGCCAAGCATGTCGTTGATCTTGGAATATGTTCCATGTGCAGATGAGAAGAATGTGTGTTCTATGGTTGATAAGTGTAGTCTTCTGTAGATGTCTGTTAGGTCAAATTTGTCAAATGCTGACTTTAAGTCCCTAATATTTTGTTAATTTTCAGCCTTGATTATCTTTCTAATGCTGTCAGTGGTGTGTTGAAGTCCTGCACTATTATCATGTAAATGTTTAAGTCTTTTTGTAGGTCTGGAAGTATTCATATTTGTTTTATTAAACTGGCTGCTTTAATGTTGGGTGCATACATATTTAAGATAGCTAAGTCTTCTTGTTGATTTAAGCCCTTTATCATTATAGTGCCTTTCTTTGTCACTTTTTACTATTGTTGGTTTAAAATCTGTTTTATCTGATAGAAGACTAGCAACTCTGCTCTTTTTTGCTTTCCTTTTGCATGGAGAATGTTTCTCCAACTTTTTACTTTGAGCTTACTGGTGTCATTACACATGAAATGGGTCTCTTATAACAGCAGACAAATGGATCTTGTTTTTAATCCAACTTGCCACTGTGTGCCTTTTAAGTGAGACATTTAGACCACTTACATTCAAAGTTAATATTGATATGTGAGGTTTTGATTCTATTATGAAGTTGTTAATTGGTTGTTTTGTAAGTTTCTGTTATGTGGTTGCTTTATGTGTTCACTGTATACTTAAGTGTGTTTTTGTGGTAGGATGTATCATTCTTTTGTTTCCATGTTTAGAACTCTCCTAAGGATCTCTTCAAAGCCTGGTCTAGTGATCACACATTCCCTTGGTTCTTACTTGTCTGGAAAATATTTCTTCTTCATTTATGGAGTTTAATTTGGCAGGATATAAAATCTTTGATTGTAATTTGTTGTTTTTAAGAATGGTGAAAATAGTCCTGTGGTCTCTCATGGATTGTAAGTTTCTGTTGAGAAGTCTGCTGTTAGCCTGATGTGGTTCTTTTTGTAAGTGACCTGTCCTTTCTCTATAGCTGTCTTTAAGACATTTTCTTTACTGTTGACCTTGGATGGTCTCGTGACTATACCTTAGTGATTTTCATTTTGTATAGTATCCCACAGGTGTTCTTTCTATTTCTTGTATCTGGATGTCTACCTATCTAGCAAGATTAGGGAAATTTTTTTTCTTTCTTTCTTTTTTTTTTTTTTTTTTTTTTTGGTTTTTGAGACGGAGTCTCACTCTGTTGCCCACGCTGGAGTGCAGTGGTGTGATCTCTGCTCACTGCAAGCTCCGCCTCCTGGGTTCATGCCATTCTCCTGCCTCAGCCTCCTGAGTAGCTGGGACTACAGGTGCCCACCACCACGCCTGGCTAATTTTGTGTATTTTTAGTAAAGACAGGGTTTCATCATGTTAGCCAGGATGGTCTCGATCTCCTGACCTCGTGATCTGCCCGCCTTGGCCTCTGAAAGTGCTGGGATTACAGGTGTGAGTTACCGTGCCCAGCAGGGAAATTTGTTTGAATTATTCCTTCAAATATGTTGTTAATGCTGTTTACTTTTTCTCCTTCTCTTTCAGAAATGCCAAAATGTATAGGTTTGGTTGGTTTAAGTATGTGTGGGATCCCAAAGTCTCAAAGACTTTGTTCATTTTTAAAAATTATTTTACCTTATTTTTTTTGACTCAGTCTGAACAACCAGTCTTCAAGCTCTGATATTACCTCTTTCTTTTATTCTATTCTATTTTATTAATAAAGCTTTAACGCTTTCAATTGTATTTTGAAATTCCATAAATGAGGTTTCAATTCCAGGAGCTCTGATTGGTTTTTTAAAAATATGTTAATGTTTTCCTATATTTACTGGGTTGCTGTAGAATTTGTTTTGTGTTGATTTTTACCGTTGTCTTGGATCTCATTAAGCTTCTTTGCAATCCATGCTTTCAGTTCTTGTCATTTCTTAGTTTCCATTTTGTCTAGTGACCATTGCTAGAGGGCTAGTGCAATTCTTTGGTGGTGTTACTACAATCAGATTTTCATGATGCCAGAATTCTTGCACTGGGTTCTTTTCATCTGGAGATGCTGGCACTTCCAATATTTGTAATTATCTTGTGTGGGTAGGATTTTTTGTGTTTCATTTCTTTTCCTATAATATTATTCGCTTTTTTTCTTTCCTTTTCTCTTCCCTATCTCCCTAGGGGGTGTGACTGTAGAGAATGCTGAATAGGGTCTTTTGGGTTTTCTTCTATAACCCTATTTAATTCCTTCAGCAGGTTTTATATTAGGCTATGCATTTCTGCCTACAAGATAGTATATGGTGTTTATAGAAAAGAGCCAGCTGTAGCCAACACAGCTTTGTATATACTTGATCCTTATTTTCTGGCAGAGGCTGTCTTGCCTCAGGCAAAGGGCTGATTCATGGAATGCACATTTGAGTTCCCTGCTCAGCCCTGGAGGCAGGGGACAGGGGCTACGATAGATGGGGACAGACTAGGCAGGCTCACCTACCTATCCCCCAATGTCAGGCACAGGGCCAATGCCAAGAGAGAATCCGGTGGGTGGCCACCAGGTGCCCAGAGGTGTGCCTAGGCATGGAGCTGGGCAATCTCCTTGGCTCCAAGTTTTCTGCCTGGGGATGGAGGGGGGCTTAAGCTCCTATTTGAGGAAAGAAGGTGCTCTGGGTACCTGGAGATCTATCTGGATGTGGAGCAGAGAGGACCTCCCTTGCACCAGGTTGTCTGTACAGGAAGGGTGGGGCAGCTTGGGATGGTAATACAGGTGAATTGGTACTCTGAATTCCTGGAGATCTTCCTGGGAACAGAGTGGGGAGGTGCTCACTGCATCATAATCTATGTCCAGGAACAGTGGGGTGGTTCAGGCTACTGACCCAGATAAGTGGGTACTCTGAATGTCTGGAGATTTGCCTGGGCATGAAGCAAAGAGGGCCTCCATGCACCAGGATATCTGTACAGGAAGGACTGGGCAAGTCAGGATGTTGATCCAGGTAAGCATGGTGCTCTGAGTGCCTGGAGATCTGCTTGGGCATGAAGCAAGAAGTCCCCCACTCTACCAAGATCTCTGCACAGCAGGGATGAGGCAACTCGGGCTGCTGAATCAGGCAAGCAGATTCTCTGAATACCTGGAGCTTTGCCTAGACATGGAGCAGAGAGCCATGCTAGACCACAATTTATGCCCAGGAAGGGTGGGGCAGCTCAGGCTGCTGAAGCAGGTGAATGGGTACCCTGCATGCATGGACATCTGTCTGGGCATGGAGAGGGCCTGACTGCACCACAATCTATGTCTATGAAGGATAGGGTAGCTTAGGCTGCTCGTCCAATCAAATAGATGCTTCAAGAGTCTGAAATTCTGCCTGTGAGTGGAGTGGTGTGGACCCCATTGCATCATGATCTCAGGATAGCAGGCTGGGGCACCAAGAAATGGCACATGCAGACTGATTACAGATTATTAAACTTGCCCTGGCTGCAAATCTCACTGTCCAGGAGAAACTGCAGCTTTAGAAGTACTCCTCATTCCCCAGGATTGCAACAGGGTAGCATACAATTCCAACACCTACTGCTGAGATGCTTTCCACAGTTCTGGCTGTGGAGGCCCCTACCCAGCTCCAGGCCAGGCACTCCAGTCTCTCGCCTGTGACTAAAATGCTGGTGTGGCAACACTGCCAGGTCACCACAGAATCTACAACAGTTTCTGACTGAAAATCTATGTTGTCTGATATTAGTATAGCCAACCAAAATCTCTTTTATTTGCTGTTTGCATAGAATATCTTTTCACATCATTTTACTTCCAGCCTCTTTGTGCTTTGGGATCTAAAAGGAGTCTTTTCAGACCATATATATTGGATTATGTTTATTTTTTAAATCTATTCTGCCAATGTCTACCTTTGGATTGGAGCGTTTAAACCATTTACATTTAAAGTAATTACTAATATGGATTTTTAGTCTTATACTATTGTTGTTCCTCATTTTCTCAATTGCCACTTCCTTTTATTTCCATTGATTTTTATGTTTGATCATTTTGATCCCTTCTCATTTTCTAATGTTTTTGAAATATATCTTCCATTTTTGAAAATAAATTTGAACATATATATGTAGTAAAATTATAGTAATTTTATTACCATAGTAAAATTATTACCATAGTGATGCAAATTAATTTGTTCATGTTACCTAGTTATCCATTATTTTTCTTTCCTTGATATATAATATTTTACATATTTATGGAGTACATGTGAGTGTTTGTTACAGGGATAGAATATGTAATGGTCCCATTGTTACTGAAAAACCAAGGGTTTTGTCTAGGCCCTACTCTTCACTGCACAGAAAGCCAATCACTGAGATGATGAGTACTGCCAAGGAAGAAGGCTTTAATTTGGCACTGCAGCCAAGGAGATGGGAGCTCAGTCTCAAATTCATCTCCCTGACTGACTAACTATAGGTTTATGTAGCAGGGAAGAAATGTAACCATGCATAAGAAAATGGGAACTAAGGAGGGGCAAGGAAGCCATCATCATGAATGAGAGGTCTGACAACTGGTGCTGTGATCTAGTGAGTTTCAGTTCTTTGATACTTTTCTGAGAGGCCTGAAAATCCTGTCCAAAGGAAGGAACTCAGATAAAACAAATATAAGCTTCAAGCTTTAAGAGCAGAAGGATCAATTTCTATGTTTATCAAAAAGAACAGTATATGGGACTATTAGGTTGGTTTCAACATCAGGGTACTTGGGCTATCTGTCACCTTGCGTATTTATCATTTCTATGTTTTGGTATCATTTCAAGTTTTATCACAATATTCTTACTTAGTCATCATAGTCTGCTACCAAACATTAGGACTTATTTTTTTTCCATCTAATTGCATGTTAATACCCATTAACCAACATCTCTTTATACAGCCTCGTACCTACCCACCTTTCCCACTCTCTGGTATCTAGCATTTTATTATCCATGTTAATGAGATCAAGTTTCTTAACTCCCACATATGAATGAGAAGATGTGGTATCTGTCTTTTTGTGTCTGACTTATTTCGCTTAGTATAATAACCTCCAGTTCCATTCATGTTGCTGCAAATGACGTGATTTCATTCTTTTTCTATGGCCAAGTAGTATTTCATTGTGTGTTTATGCCACATTTTCTTAATTGAGTCATCTATTGATAGACACCAAGTTGATTCCATATCTTTGCTATTGTGAACAGTGATACAATAACTATGAATGCAGGCATCCCTCTGATATACAGTTTTATTTTCCTTTGGATAAATATTCAGTAGTGGCGTGTCCAGAGTTGATTCCTTCTGGTGGGTTCTTGGTCTCGCTCACTTCAAGAATGGAGCCGCAGACCTTCGCAGTAAGTGTTACAGCTGTTAAAGATGGCACAGACCCAATGAGTGAGCAGCAGCAAGATTTATTGTGAAGAGCAAAAGAGTAAAGCTTCCACAACGTGGAAGGGGACCCAAGCAGGTTGCCGCTGCTGGCTGGGGTGACCAGCTTTTATTCCCTTATTTTTCCCCTTCCATGTCCTGTTTCTGTCCTATCGGAATGCCCTTTTCTTAATCCTCCCCATGATTGGTTACTTTTAGAATCCTGCTGATTGGTCCATTTTACAGGGTGCTGATTGGTCCATTTTACAGAGCACTGGTGCATTTTAAAAAGTGCTGATTGTTGTATTTTACAGAGCACTGATTGGTGCATTTTACAAACCTCTTGCTAGCTACAGAGTGCTGATTGATGCATTTTACAATCCTGGCCACAGAGTGCTGATTGGTGCAATTTTTTTTTTTTTTTTTTTTTTTTTTTGAGGTGAAGTCTCACTCTGTTGCCCAGGCTGGAGTGCAGTGGTGTGATCTCAGCTCACTGCAAGCTCCACCTCCCAGGTTCATGCCATTCTCCTGCTTCAGCTTCCTGAGTAGCTGGGACTACAGTTGCCCACCACCATGCCTGGCTAAATTTTTGTATTTTTAGTAGAGGAGGGTTTCACTGTGTTACCCAGGATGATCTCAATCTCCTGACCTTGTGATCTGCCCACCTTGGCCTGCCAAAGTGCTGGGATTGCAGGTGTGAGCCACCACACCCAGCCGATTGGTGAGTTTTACAATCCTCTTGTAAGACAGAAAAGTTCTCCAAGTCCCCACTCGACCCAAGAAATCTAACTGGCTTCACGTCTCAGTGGGATTTCTGGATCATGTAGTAGTGAAAGGGGACAACGTGCTAGCAGCGCTCTTTCGCTCTCCGCACCTCCTCGGCCTCGGCATCTGCTCAGGACGCATGCGAGGAGTCCTTCAGCCTGCAGCTGCGCTATGAGGGCCCCTCTCTGGGGCTGGCTGAGGCCGGAGCTGGCTCCCTCCGCTGGTGGGGAAGTGTGAAGAGAGAGGCCTGGGCAGGAGCTGGGGCCCACGGCGCTCGTGGGCTGACATGGGTTCCAGGTGAGGATGGGCTCGGCAAGCCCTGCACTCGGCGTGGCCAGCCAGTGCCTGCTGGGCTGGATCCAGGGACAAGCTCCCTCTGGGCTGCCGGAGTGCCTGGGCTAGGTGCCGCAAAGTCCCACAGTGAGTGCCAGTGAGAAGTGCTGGCTGGGACTTGGAGAACTTTTCTGTCTAGCTGAAGGATTGTAAACACACCAATCAGCACTGTGTCTAGCTAAAGGTTTGTAAATGCACCAATCAGCACTCTGTGTCTAAATAAAGGTTTGTAAATGCACCAATCAGTGCTCTGCGTCTAGCTAATCTGGTGGGGACTTGGAGAACTTTTGTGTCTAGCTAAAAGATTGTAAACGCACCAGTCAGCACTCTGTGTCTAGCTAAAGGTTTGTAAACAGACCAATCAGCACTGTCAAAACGGACCAATCAGCTCTCTGTAAAATGGACCAATCCGCTGTCTGAAAAATGGACCAATTAAGTCTATGGACCAATCTGCAGGATGTGGGTGGGGCCAAATAAGGGAATAAAAGCAGGCCACCCGAGCCAGCAGTGGCAACCCACTGGGGCCCCCTCCATGCTGTGGAAGCTTTGTTTTTTGCTCTTTGCAATAAATCTTGCTGCTGCTTACTCTTTGGGTCCACACCACCTTTATGAGTTGTAACACTCACCGGGAAGGTCTGCAGCTTCACTTCTGAAGCCAGTGAGACCACAAACCCACTGGGAGCGATGAGCAACTCCAGATGGGAGGAACGAACAACTCCAGATGCGCCACCTTTATGAACTGTAACACTCACCATGAAGGTCTGCAGCTTCACTCCTGAGGCCAGCGAGACCACGAACCCACCAGAAGGAACGAACACCTCCAGACGCACCGCCTTTAAGAGCTGTAACACTGTGAAGGTCTGCAGCTTCAGTACTGAAGTCAGTGAGACCACAAAACCCACCAGAAGGAAGAAACTCCAGACACATCTGAACATCTGAAGGAACAAACTCTGGAAACACCATCTTTAAGAACTGTAACACTCACTGCGAGGATCCGCAGCTTCATTCTTGAAGTCAACAAGACCAAGAACCCACCAATTCTGGACACAGTAGTACTATTTTTAGTTTATTGTGAAATCTCCACACTGCTTTTTATAGTGGCTGCATAATTTACATTTCACTGACAGTGTTTAATAGTTCCCTTTACTCTGCATTCTCACCAGCATCTGTTGTTTTGTGATTTTTAAATAAAAGCCATTGTAACTGAGGTGAGGTGATATCTCATTGTGGTTTTGACTTGCATTTCCCTGATGATTAGTGATCTTGAGCATTTTGTCATATACCTCTTGGCCACTTGTATTTCTTCTTTTGAGAAATGTCTATTTATGTCTTAGCCAAATTTTTAATGGGACTGTTGAGTTTTTACTATTCAGTTGTTTGAATTCCTTATATATTCTGGATATTAGCCCCCTTTTGAATGAGTAGTTTGCAAACAGTTTCTTCTATTCAAGTGGTTGTCTCTTCACTTATTGAATGTTTCTTTTGCTGTGCAGAAGCTTTTTAGTTTAATATAGTCCCCTCTGTCTATTTTGGGTTTTGTTGCTTGTGATTTTGAGGTTTTAGCCATAAAATCGTTGCATGGACCAATGTCCTGAAGAGTTTTCCCTATGTATTCTTCTAGTAGTTTTATAGTTTCAGGTATCACATTTAAGTCATTAGTCCATCTTGAGTTGATTTTTGTACATAGACATAGAGGTCTAGTCTCATTCTTCTGCATATGGCTAGCCAGTTTTTTTTTCTTTTTCTTTTTTTTTAATGTGCCATTTATTGAAGACGGTGTCTTTTCCCCAGTGTATGTTCCTCATGGCTTTGTTGAAAATCAGTTGACTGTAAATATATAGATTTATTTCTTGAGCTTCTATTCTGTTTCTTTGGTCTATATGTCTATTTTTACATTAATACAACGTTGTTTTGGTTACTCTAGCCTTGTAATATGTTGGGAAGTCAGGTATGGTGATGTCTCTGCCTTTGTTTTTTGCTCAGGATCACTTTAGCTTTTCTGGCTCATTTTGATTAATACAAGTGTCAGGCTAATTTTTTCTATTTTTGTAAAAACTGACACTGGTGTTTTGATAGGGACTGAATTGAATCCGTATATTGCTTTGCATTATATAATCATTTTAATGATATTAATTCTTCTGATCCATGAGCACATAGTATCTTTCTATTTGTCCTCTTTAAGTTTTCATCAGCGTTTTGTAGTTTTCCTAGTAGAAATCTTTCACTTCCTTCATTAAATTTATTCACAGGCATTTTTTTTTTTTTTGGTAGCTATGGTAAATAGGATTTAGTTTCTTTGTTAATTTTATTTCTCAATGATCTGCCTAATGCTAAGGGTGGGATGTTGAATTCTTGCAATATTATTGTATTGGAGTTCATCTCTCTGTTTAGATCTGCTAGTATTTACTCTGTGAATCTGGGTGCTCTAATGTTGAATACATATGTATTTAGAATGTTATTTCCTTTCACTGGATTACTTCCTTTATTTTTATGAAATGACCTATGTAGGTTTTTTTTTACTTTTTGAAATAAAGTATATTTTATGTATATAAATATAACTACTCCTGCTTGCTTTGGGTTTCTGTTTGCTTGAAATGCCTTTTCCATAGCTTTATTTTCAGTCTTTATGTGTCTTTATAGGTGAAGTGCATTTCTTGTAGGCAGAATATAGTCGGATCAGTTTTTATCCTTTCAGCCAGGGTATATCTTTTCAGTGGAGAATTTAATCTGTTTATATCCAAGGTTATTACTGATATATGAGGTTTTGTTCTTGTCATAGTGTTAGTTGTTTACTGGTTGTTTTGTACATTCTTTCTTTTTTTTCCTCTGTTTATTCTTATGGTTTGGTGTTTTTTGGTGGTGGTACCCTGTGACTCCTTTCTCTTCCTCATTTGTGTGTTTGCTTTACCAGCAAATTCTACACTTGCATGTGTTTTCAGGATGATAATTTTCTTCCTTTTGGTTCCAGGTTACACTCACCCACCCTGCCTCTGGTTTCAGTCCTGACTAGATTGTGGCATCAGTTTAGGTTATTCCCCAAATCTGATCTCAGTGAGCATTTTTCCTTTGTCATTCCTAACTTTCTGAACCTTGAGAGACAGAAGAGACCATGCTCTACTGATGGCACAAAGCATATCATAACTTCCAAAAGTCGTGGAGGCTGCTGTTAAGAGGAAAAGACAGAAACAGAGAGAAATGGCTTTTCTCACATAGCTTGGGAAAATAGTTGGTTAAGTACTGCCTCAAAAAAAAAAAAAAAAAAAAATAGCTGGAAGCCAAACACATATACACGTGCGTGCACACACACACTATTTTTACACCCAAATCTCTTATACATCTAATCCTGGCAAGCATATATCTGGCTGCATTTTGTTGGTTTATATATATATATATATATATATATATTTTTTTTTTTTTTGAGACAGAGTCTTGCTCTGTTGCCCAGGCTGGAGTGCCGTGGCGTGATCTCAGCTCACCACAACCTCTGCCTCCCGGGTTCAAGTGATTCTCCTGCCTCAGCCTCCTAAGTAACTGGGATTACAGGCACCTGCCACTATGCCTGGCTAATTTTTGTATTTTTAGTAGAGACGGGGTTTCACCATGTTGGTCAGGCTGGTCTGGAACTCATGACCTAGTGATCTGCCGGCCTTGGCCTCCCAAAGTGCTGGGATTACAGGCATGAGCCACCATGCCCAGTTGCATTTTGCTGGTTTACATCTTTACTTATTTTTAAAGCCTGCTGTAGATGATCACCCTAGCTTTATCATAATTGTATAGGAGTCTCAAAAATTCCCCAAACAAGGATGGTCACGCTACATTTTCCTTGGTCTTAATCATGATAAAGACAGCCTTGAGCAGACTCTCTTGTTGTAGGTTGTTGATGGTTCTCATTTAAATAAAATCTATTCCAATGCAATTTTTCTATTATGCCATCATGCACAATTTATTTAATTGCTGATTAGATAGTAGGCAAATTCAGGATATTAGGCAAATTCAGTATCATATACTTTCATTCATAGTTTTCTTTGGCTTAGAATAATTTCAAAGATAGAAGAGAAAATATGATTGTATAGTTTTGTTATAGTGCCATGAATGGTACAAATTTATGAGAAAATCTCTATTTGGAAGTATCTAGAAAGAGGAGTGCACAATGCTCCAAGTCCTCTTCATTTTAGTAGTCCTCAGCATCACCAGCACAGATGGCAAGCAGTGCTTTCTCATAATGCCCTGAAGCAAAATTCTGAAAAGAAAAAATATATTTGAAATACAATGTCATAATAGTTCTAAAAAGGAAGCATAATTCCTCTGAACTGCACTAGGAAAGAGCCATGGACCATTAGCCTTTCTAAATTTATTTACTTTTCTCATATAAAGATTTAACACGTCCTAAGTACTATTCCCACTGAAAGTTGTTAAAGAATGATGATCTGGTTAGAGTCGGTAGTATGTGGTTTGTATAAAGTTGGTTGAACCTGAATGTGTATTTATAAGAACAATAACTTGCCTTAGAATAAAATATTCTCCTCAACTTTAGGAAGATGTGCCCTAATATTATTATTATGATTGTTATAAATGAATGTAGAATGTGGAGAACAAATGAATATGTCTCAAAAGATTTAAAAATGTTTATAATTATTAATGTAGTAATAATTCTACCTCAAGAAATATATATTTAAAAAGTTACTATCAGTCATTGATAAGCACAAAGTTTTGTGCTAAAAATATATACACCATAATATTACGTATAATAGTGAAAAACTGAGAAGCAATGTATACTAATGTGAGGTAGTTTGTGTACTTTATAGCTTATACAGTAGAATACCATGATTCAGTAAAAATACTCTTTTACATAGCAAAACATATTATTATTTATATAGTTTTAGAAAATGACTGAAAGTACCTGTCTCAGTGTGTTCTGGCAGCTGTGACAAAAGTACCATAAACTGGGTGACTTATAAACAATAGGAATTTATTTCTAACAGCTCTAGAGGCTGGCAAGACCAAGACCAAGCAGATGTGGTGCCTGCTGAGTGCCTGTCTCTCACAGACAGCCTTCTTCTCATTCTAAGCTCACATGGCAGAAGGGACAAAGGTGATCTCTTTGGCCTATTTTATAAGGACATTAATCCCATTCATGGGCTCCACCTTCATGACCTAATCACCTCACAAAGGCCCCACCTCCTAATATCATCACTATGGGGTTAGAATTTTAGCAGATACATTGTGGGGAGACACAAACCTGCAGGCCAAAGCAGCATAAAAATTTATTAATGATTATCTGTAGAAAATTAGGGCAATTTTAATTTTCTTATAATGGTCTTCTATAATTTCTGTATTTTCCAAAATCAATGGTAGTAATAAATAAATATTATTATAAAATGTTTCTTTGTTAAGTATCAACTTTCATATTAAGGTGCTTTGGCACAAAGTCATGTAAAGATAATTCAGTACTTTAAATGCACATAGTAAAGTTGCATTAATTACATTTTCATATTAGCAGACTTTGAGGCGGCTGTGATTAATTATAATAAGGGCCTAAGAACTAATTTATTCATTTAGAAAGTGAATTGTGCCATGCATTTCTCATCACTAAAAGAGTTTAGAGTTTTGAAGGTAGCTGTAGGAGAGTTTTATCAAAGAAGAAGGAATAAGATTTCTCTTAGCTGCTCCATCAACTCTTCCTCTTAGAAACCATTTCAGCTCTCCAGAGGCCTACAAAGTCTTCTGTGTTATGTGATCTCTTGGGCTTTAGGTTGCTTCTAGATTACTCTTTCAATAAACTAACGCACTGCTTCTTGCAATTACAAATTCCAGTAGAAAACAATGTGAACAAGGTAACAGCTCTCAGCTCTGGGCAAAATATAAGTTAAGCTCTATTCTCATGTCCCTGTGCTCGGCTTGGTTTAATGCTCTGCTTTCACCATCTCGAAATTCTTTAAACTTTTTTGAACAAGGTGCCAAGCATTTTTATTTTCCACTAGACTCTCAGTTAGGTAAATGGTCCTCTATATTCTAAGAGTTCTTTGTTAGGTTTTATCAAAATGCAGTGTGAAGTTCAAAAGTATCAGAATGAAAACACTGGCTTGTTCAGTGCTGAATCATTGCTCCTTTGCCCTTCAAGGGCTAAAGGGATAAGGATATGTAGAGTTGTACAGAGGTAGGAACATTAAGTCCCTCCGAATTAGCAGTTTATGATATTTGACTGACTGCCCTGCCTTCTATGACAATATGAGAGGAGAGCTGAACTGATTTAAGAAACCTCTTCACAAGTAATGCAGCCTTTTGCAATGTATATTTTTCCTGAGCCTGATCACATTTCAGAATTTAGCTCTTTAAGCACAATTATAGAGAATTAATATTTTACATGACTGCATCAATGCTTCTGGGTAAAACACATCAAAGAGGAATAAGTTCTGTCGCTGAGGTAAAGGGTTTTCTTTTTTTCTTTTTTCTTTTTCTTTTTTCGAGACGCAGTCTCACTCTGTCGCCCAGGCTGGAGTGCAGTGGCGCGATCTCGGCTCACTGAAACCTCCGCCTCCCGGGTTCACGCGATTCTCCTGCCTCAGCCTCCCAAGTAGCTGGGACTACAGGCGCCCGCCACTACGCCTGGCTAATTTTTTTGTATTTTTAGTAGAGACGGGGTTTCACTGTGTAAGCCAGCATGGTCTCGATCTCCTGACCTCGTGATCCATCCACCTCTGCCTCCCAAAGTGCTGGGATTACAGGCATGAGCCACCGCGCCCAGCTGAGGTAAAGGGTTTTTTCTAAGTTAGCACCTGTTGATGTTCTAAAGACTGTGTAGAGGAAAAAAGTAGGTTATCCCCGTCTGAACAGTTACCTTTTTAGACTCTGCCATGAAGTTATTTGAATGAGAGCTTTTATCTCAGTTTCAAAAAGGGGGAAATGTGGGTCCAAACAAATCATGTGTCGGAGACTTACTCTGATATCATGAAATAGGGATTTTCCATATCGCTCTTTGTATCGTTTCCTTATGGTCAGCAGGTCTATTTCACTTCTGGCAATGATAATCCTGATTACAGTTTTATTATGGAAACCGAAGTCCTAAAGATACAGAAAAGTGGGGGAAATGAGAAGACAGCCTCTTAAAAGTCAGTCTGTCCCAAATGGATACACCCCTTTTCCGTAGTCATTTTCTCTTCTTCCTGAGTTCTTCCAACACTGGCATCACCGGCTGTGGCTCAGATCCTGAGTGGCTCAGATCCTGAGTCATTTCTGTCACTTCTCGTTCTCCCTTACTGCATGCTGACATTGAATTATTCTCTCCTATTTTCTGAATGCCTTGTGCTCTCTATTCCAGTGCCACCACCTTGACTCTGACTCTTATCATTTCACCCGATTCTGCAATAGTTGCTCCCCCTTTTTAGTCTTGTCAACCTTCACACTGTCCCGCTCACACTGCATTATAAACTACAAATCTGATCCTGTGGTCCTTCTCGGTAAGAATTCTTCCTTGGAGGGGAAGACATTCTGAGCTCTGTCAGATGGACATTGATTTGTGTAACAGAGCAATAACATTTTAATTTTATTTTCTGGTCGTTACTGAGAAATTATAAAAATTAGAATTCTAGGTGCTTCAAATATTTGCTGATTTAAATTCAAATGCAGAAAAATACAAAATCAACGTCTGTATGCTAGCCCCCCAAATACTACACCCTCACAAATCAGTTTCAAATTGTCTTTCCAAACGGAGTAATCATGACATCTAGTGGCCAGAAAACAGAATCTAATTTTTGAGGCCTAAATGTTTTGGATGTATATTACTAATAAACTTTTCCTAATTTGAGGTGGTTAAAATGAATGATCTAACCAAGTATTCAAATTTAAAATGTAGATCGTTCACTTTAGAGTGCACTGGAGAAGAACGCAGAATATATCTTTGGTTCAGGAGTGATTAAAGCAGCTTTTTAACAAATATTTGACATTTGAGGACTTCATGTATCAAAAATTACATTGCTTGAATATACAATCCTTCTCTGTTCCTACAAACCACTTGTGAATACACATATCTTCCTTTTGCCTTATAACACATACACAGCAAAAATACAGTTTTCATGTATTATTAGAATAAGTAGCCTTGAATTTGTGCAAAATTGGAATCAAGGTAATTGTGATTATTTTCCCATAGTCATTCTCAAGAGAAGCTTCATACTGTTGTTGTAGTGGTTGGTTATTTGAGAAAGAAACGATTGAAATCATCCTATAGCATTTCCCAATACACTATTTCAAATAAATGTTTAACCGAATCAACTGTTTCTCCCAGAAAATAGAATAAAAGAGAAGCAAGACTGTGAGCATTGATTTTCCTTTTGTGTTCTGGGGTTACCCAGGTTCTTCCTCTGCATAAATGAGAAATACATTGCAGAAGATATATAATAACATATTTCTGACTATTAACATATTTTCCCAGCATGCTGGCTACTTTTAAGAAGTATATCTGTTAAATTTACTTTGAGGATAAAACTGGTTATTAAAATTACTGTACTATTGGATTTATTTTTAATCATTTTCTTTGAGTTTTCAAGGCTATGACATGTGTATAATCATCTGTATGAGGCTTCTTTCTTTTTCTTTTTCTCTCTCTTTTTTTTTTTTCAGACACAGTCTCCCTGTAACGCCCAGGCTGGAGTGCAGTGGCTCTATCTCGGCTCACTGCAAGCTCCGCCTCCCGGGTTCACGCCTTTCTTCTGCCTCCACCTCTTGAGTAGCTGGGACTACAGGCACTTGCAACGACTGCCCGGCTAATTTTTTGTATTTTTAGTGGAGACGGGGTGTCACCGTGTTAGCCAGGATGGTCTCGATCTCCTGACCTCGTGATCCACCCGCCTCGGCCTCCCAAAGTGCTTGGATTACAGGTGTGAGCCGCCGCGCCCTGCCGCGCCCCGCCGAGACTTTCTTTTTCTAACTATGTGTCATGTATATATGGATAAGTTGTGCATTATGTGATGCACTTCAGTGTTTTTTAAAAAACGAATGCTCCAGGCCAGGCGCGGTGGCTCACGCCTGTGGTCCCAGCACTCTGGGAGGCCGAGGCGGTCGGATCACCAGGTCAGGAAATCGAGACCATCCTGGCTAACACGGTGAAACCCCATCTCTACTAAAAAAACCCCAAAAAATTAGCCAGGCGAGGTGGCGGGCGCCTGTAGTCCCAGCTACTCGGGAGGCTGAGGCAGGAGAATGGCGTGAACCCGGGAGGCGGAGCTTGCAGTGAGCCGAGATCGCGCCACTGCACTCCAGCCTGAGAGACAGAGCCAGACTCCATCTCAAAAAAAAACCAAAAACAAAAAAACGCCCCAAAGTATGTGTGACTGAATAACGCACTGAAGTATGAAATACATTCCCATTTAATTACAAAAATAGATTTAGACTTTATGGTTTTCTAGTTGTCACTTTAAATACCTTTTGAAAATAACACAATGTTTAAAAATATCCATTGATATAATTTCGTGTATTGAAACTTCAGGAACGTGGCAATTTCTTGCTGAGAGTTTGTAATATTTTGACATTTTCTGCTTACTGCCATATGTTTTGTACTTGCATAAGTCCGATGTGGGGATCTTTGGAAATATACAAAGACATTTGAATTTACCAGTTTCTGCAGATGTTAAATAACCTCTAAAGTACATGGGGATATATACCCCAAATATGGTTCCCTAAATTTGATACAGAAAGCAGAGCATTATTTTTATCGGATGTGTCTTATTTTTGGTGTCTAAACCATTTTGTTTTTCACTTGGGTGTATTTTCTTTGTACATACAAGTTCAAAAATGGTAATGAACATTTAAATGATGGAAGTAAATTTATCCTTTGACAAACAGACACAATTTCTGGAGAAATTTTAAAAATATATGAGTCTTACTTACATGAATTGCACTATATAATCTATAAGCAAAATAGGCTGGTTTGTCTCGAACACAGAGAACTAGGAGAAATCAGAGAAGAAACATTGAGAGTGAAAACATACATTTTCGTCAGAATTTGAGAAACAATAGCACTTTTCCTGTTACAATTCTTACATTGTATTATAATGTCAACACTTACAATAATGGTAACACTATAAGCCACAGGAAAAAAATATAAAGCAACAACATTATAATGAGTCATGCAGATTTTCACTTGATCTATTTCTATCTGTTGGAACTCTTATTAGTTCCTTCATGTAGCCTAATGAAGAAAACTTTATCATCTTTATCTGAAAATTAAATCAAAAGAGCTTCAAAGAAACCTAGGTTATTACCACTATTATAGATTATTATTATTATCATTGTAGGATTCAATATGATATAGCTCCCATGTAATTTGTTCATCTATTTGAATACTATTTTTAGTAACTTATAGATTTGTGAGGAGACCTGAAGTCTCTGAAGGAGAAACTGTATGGACCACAACTGGTGTAGACCAGTTTTAGAAGTCATCTAATAAAAACTGCTAAGGCATTAGAACAGCCTAGAGAATGGTCAACAGTTATCCTTGCTGGAAGTCAGCTGATGACCATAAACTTTCAGTAATGTTTATTTGAATAGGTTAACAAATTAATACATGAATGGGTCATGTATGAGAGGCTATAATCTCTAGCCAGAATGAAATCACCATAACAGTGTTTCCCTAGTAGTTTAAGTAATGATTTTAGGTTGTGAGATTATACCCTCATCTTTTCTTTCATTTTTAATACATGAAACGTCATAATCACTCTTGAGTCACTAGTCTTTATAACCTCCTTGAAGGCAGTGACTTTTGCTGTTTTTGTTGTTTCATTGTTCTATCTGTCGTGCCTAAGTCAGTGTCTAGTAACAGCAGGTGCTCAATAAATGTCTACTGAGTGAATAAATCAGTTGAAATGTTTTCTGCCATTTATAATGTCCACCACTTCCTCTCTTATGCCCACTGCTTTGTGGCAGGGGTCTATAGTGGAAAGAAAGCTATCTTGAGATTCGGATATTATGAGTTTTAGTCATAACTTGGTTGCTAATCAGCTGATCGGCTTTGAGGCAGTCAGTTAATTTCCTTAGGCATTGTTTATAAAATGAAGGATTTTGATGTGGTATGTGGTTATTAAATTTTGTAGAGAATTTTCTGGAATAAATGTGACATCCTCAGAAAAAAATACACAGTTATTAATAGTCATTTCTTGCATACTATTTTAGGGGCTTCATCAAACTGTTTTCATGGAACCCTAGCTTGAGACTTCTTTACTGGATAAGCTGCAAAAGTTCCTTTATCTCTCAACTGTCACACTCATGTATGCTTCTGCCATTCAAGGATGGAAAATCACAATATTCATTTATTCAACTAGTATCTAGGTGATTACTTGACTGTGCCTTCGATGGAGATATTTCACAATGACCCCCTTTGGTCGTTCCTGAAATGTGTGCTGTCAGCTCACAGCACAGTACGAGACAAAGGTAGTTCTATTGCACAGGTAGTTCTATTGCAGTTTTTCTGGATAAGTAGCCCTGTTTTGTCCTCTATGGAGGGATATTATTTCTTAGGAAGGAGCAAGAGGTGTGCTACTATCACAATAACCTGAGGAAAATCACTACTTAGTAAATCTCTTTTATGGTAGGATTTACTCCTAAACCAAAATTTGTTAGTAATGGTCACTAAAAAATCCTTTACCTCCTAAAGAGAAGAGAAGCACACTGTTAAGTATTTATCTGCTCTTGAGCAAGGGAATGGAAGTCAGTAAAGATAAAATGGATTGAACAGTGTGAGAAGCCAATTCCGAAGAGAAAATACCTGAGAATGATGTGTTTTTCTGGTATGAAAGTTGAACTAGCTGTTGGGAGGGTATCAGTTCATTAAAGTCATCAGGTTGCCAGTTTAGTGCATTTTATTAGTAACTGATGTACTCTTCCACTATGGAGTTTACGTCCTTTTAAATAATAAAATTCAAGGGAAAAAAATGACTCGATCAAGAGCTTACTCATGTGTCTTTAGTTCATTCAGAGCCGCTCAGCATTTATTAAGAAATAAAATGTCTGCTGTACTTCAAATAATTTATTACTTACCAATTGCAACCAGCAGCTCCTGAAAGTATCCATCATAACATTCATTAATGGCATCTACCATGTCTTGCCCAGAAATATTTTGAAATTCCTGAAAAACTTCAACAAATTGATGTAATTCAAAGGAGATTTTGAAAATATTATAAATGTATAATATAAATATTAATTAGATTGTTACACATACTAAAAATCCATATTTTCCATAAAATAATTAAAAGTACTACTGCTACCAATTCTGTTTACTATAAATACCATTGAAACAAATATAGATACTCTTAGTAGAGTCATCGTAAATCTTGAACTTCAAAGACCTGTTATTATTCTCTTCTCCTGGGGAACAAATGCCACCTCCAGTGAGACCCACTAACTCACTGCTGATTTAAATTGAGAGGAAGCACACAGCAAGCCATTATTTATGGACCAGTTATTTAGGACATATATAATAGGCTTATGTCAACAACAAACTTCCTACTAGAGCTTAAATATGAGAATTAAGTGTAAAAGTCCTCTCTGTGATGATTAAAATAGCAGTCAAAGTATCTATAAAGACCGTTCTGAGAAAGATGAAATCAACTTTATGGTTATAGACTAGGGCTTACTAATTTAGAATTGTGTTAAATTAAGATTCCTTATTTCAAGAACTTAATTATATGACTATCCCAGGCAACTTTAGTTCTCATCCATTCTTACTAAAAATTAGAAGCAAGAAGATGTCTTTTCATTATTATTATATGATTATCATTAAGACAAGTAATGTCTCTTATTGACTTGTAAAGTCCAGATGTGGGATTGGGGTAGGGTAGGCCATCTGTTGAAAATTTTCAGCCATTTGTGTATTTTATATAGAAAAAACAAAATTTGTTTTTAATAAAAGAAAAAGAAAGATATTGTAGTTTAGGGAATAAACAAACGGCAAACTAACATGAGTGCACTCTCTAAAACCAATAAGGTTCTATCAGTATTGCAGAAATCATGACATCAATAATAATGACCTTGATGCAGTATTGACTGGTTAAACTATATTTACTATACATTTTTGCAAGACAACATATAATATACCTAGTAAGAAATAGCTAATATATTTGAATAAGTACTCCATCAAATACAGAGATAATTTTTAAAATGCTCAGTATTTGAAAGTTATTGGAAAAAATATTAAGGAAATACTTATCCCTTAGTAATGTCATTAAATAAGGCACATCTTATAAACAAAATTCAAAGTACCTTTGAGGTAACTGACTTTCCTCCATTTCCTTGTAATATATCATTTTTGTTTCTAGTAAACCACCTTCTTTTTATATAATAGGTTGAGTAGCTGGAAAGAACCCCAGTTAATAATTACCCAGCCACAGCTGCTGGTAGCTCTTGTTGCACAGGATCATTTGCAGCATGGTTTTGTGCTCCCCTGTCTTCTGCTGACAGGCTTCCCATAGGACCTGGAACATTAGCCAGCAGAGAAGTAGCATCAGAACCACTCCAGCCCATTTTAACCAAGGTTCTTTGCAATCAGTCTGAGAACTGGCTCTAGTTACCATTGCATCCTGAGCAGCCATAGCAGGGTCTGCATATCCTTCCTCTCTGGTCCCCTGTAAAGTAAGCACAGGTTTTCCATGTAAATGTTCTTAGTCAGCAACTCATATAGGATTAGTGGGACCAAAATCCTTGAACTACTAAATATTCTGATTGTTCCTAAGGAACTTCTATGATTATCTGGAGTAAGTGTTCATTTCCTGATTTCCTGAATACTTTAGAAGATAGTATATAAGGTGTTGTCTTAAAAGGTGCATTATTTTATTTTACTTTTTCTTTGCAGCACTAGTCATGTTTGAAAGACATTGAGGCATTTTTCAGTTTTCCAAGTCTCTGTGCAGTATCTTCTCCCTTATCAAACTGAGTATCCACTGCCTGACCATGGCAGTGGCTGTTAGAAATGAGTGTTAACATTGTTAGAGCAAAAATGCAGAGAAAGTCCATCTCTGACTTGCACAATAGGACTTGTACAACAACAAAATAGTAATGAAATTCAGACTTTGTGCAGTTAGAATATTTTGTACATCTGTTTAACTCTCACTCCATTATCATTTAGAGAACAGACATGGTCCAGTTGATCATTTCAAACAGGAGGGAAGGGGCACTAACCAATGCAGGGAACATTGATTCCTGAGGGATATGAGGGCCAGTGGGGAGAAGGAGGTAGGGAGGCATGTTATCAGTCTAATGAACTGTTTCTTTTGGGTCCAGATATAGAGGGGAGGCTTACTCTTCGCTCCAATTATGTTAAGAGAACACTGAAAGTACAGTAGTTTCTGCTTCTACCAATTTTTTTTTTTTTTTTTTTTTGAGACAGGGCCTTGCTGCATTGCACAGGTTAGAATGCAGTGGCATGATCATAGTTCACTGTAATCTCGACCTCCTGGACTCAAGCAATCCTCCTGCCTCAGCCTCCCGAGTAGCTTGGACCACAGGCATGTACCACCATGATTGGCTAATTTTTTTTCTCAGAAAGGGGATCTCACCATATTGACAAGGTGGGCTGGTCTTGAACTCCTGGCCTCAAGCGATTCTTCTGTGTCAGCCTCTCAAAATGTTGGGGTGACAGGCATAAGCCACTCTGCCTAGCTCTATCATCTTTTAGGACACTAGAAATAGCCACAGTGCAGTGAACCCAGTGAGACAGCAAGATTGGGCACAGGGAGGTCTTTGTTTGGTTTTTTTTTTTTTTTTTTTGAGACGGAGTCTCGCTGTGTCGCCCAGGCTGGAGTGCAGTGGCCGGATCTCAGCTCACTGCAAGCTCCGCCTCCTGGGTTCACGCCATTCTCCCCCTCAGCCTCCCGAGTAGCTGGGACTACAGGTGCCCGCCACCTCGCCCGGCTAGTTTTTTGTATTTTTTTTTTAGTAGAGACAGGGTTTCACCGTGTTAGCCAGGATGGTCTCGATCTCCTGACCTCGTGATCTGCCCGTCTCGGCCTCCCAAAGTGCTGGGATTACAGGCTTGAGCCACCGCGCCCGGCCCACAGGGAGGTCTTGAACACAACTTCCTTGAATTAACCTCAATCCCTAAGTAGTATGAATGGGATCCCAAATTTCTTACATGTGGAGGAACTTGCAATCTAGCTGAGAACCTGTGGGGAAGCTTGCCAGATTGAGTTTATGACCATGGCAGGGACAGTGTTCTAGCAGTCAAGGGCTATAGGATAGACCACATTGACTTGAACTGTGTGGGAGACACAGCTAGACCTTTGGGGGAGTCTCCAGCTCCCATGAGAGTAAAGGTGAGGCTAAATCATGCTGAAAGGTTACTCTGACCAAACTGGTCAGTTTGGCTCTGACCAAAGTGAGACAGAGAAAAGACCATAAATTAAATCAGTGGCTTATCTTGGCAGCTAACACTGATAAATGCTCATATGCTTGTCATTGACACCTCATATGTTCTTGTCCAGAATTGCCAAGAATTGCTATTCCACAGTCAAGACCGGCAAAAATGTGGGCAATATCTTGATCTAAGGACACAGTGACCTTGCTGTTCCCAAGCTATTTCATTAACCACACACACACCTCTCTACCAATTACCTTCTTAGAGAGAAAGGAGGAGGATGGCCAAAATCTGAGAGTCAAATACTTAACCCAATAAAAGTAGGAATGAGATTGAACATGCACCCACATTCACTATTCGAAGTATTACAGAGATTAAATTTGCCACTTTAGATTAAATATTAGGGCTTTTTTTCTTGATAACAAAAAGCTAGAGGCATATGAGGAAGTGCAATTTATTCACAAAGAAATAAGCAAGCTACCATTTGTGAGTAAATGTGTAGCCCTGGAACATTTAATGTTTAATCATAACTCTAAAGTTGTATGTCCCCTAAAGGTAAACAACTGATGGGAAATAGGCATGAGTTTGTCAGTCACATTTCTTCTTCAATTTCCTTTGCTTAAAGTACCAAGAGACTAAGGCTGCACATATGCAATTCTTAATTTGAAATCTGTGTATTAAATTAAAGGAGTGAATAATGTTATTGATTGGTAGGACTCTGGGTGTTATTTTCAAATCATGGAAATGTTGAGGTGCAGGTACCTTAAAAGTTCCACCTCATATTTTGGAGACAAAAATTAGAGATATTAAGTGAATTGCCCAAGGTCTGATTGTTAGAGAAGAATGTTTATTAAATTTCAGTGGCATTTCTGACTCTGAGGTCTGGTTTTCATACTCTTCCCTTAGCCTAAATAACTTACTATTTTTACACAATATGCTCTGGCTCCCTTTCAAATTCTCTATGATTTTAATTTATACCAAGTAACAAACAATTGAAAACAATGTGCTATATCTTCTGTGACTTCATGCCATTTATTTAATAACATACATTTGTGGTCATTCTTAGTCTTCATCTTATTTAATCTATCAGTAGGGTTTGGTATAATTGCCACTCTCTTCTTCTTGCTATACTTTCATCACTTGGCTTCCAGGATCCTGCAATCTATTTTATTTTATTGGTTACTCCTCAGTCTTGTGAACTGGTTTCTCTTCTTTTCAATCTCTTACTTTTGGAAGGTCCAGGTAGTCAGTCTGTGATCATCTTTTTGTCTGTATTTACATTTCTTCTCTTGATAATGTTGTCTACTCAGGTGGCTTTAAATTTCATCTATATTGTAATGATACCCATTTATCTTACCCATTTATTTATTTACATCTCTAGCAAAGATCTGTCATCTGAACTTCAGGTATGTACATTCCAATTGTGAAGTCAGCATCTCCACTTGATTTTCTAATATATATATCAGGTTTAGCATGTTGAAAATCCAATGCCTCGACTCCCTCCACCTCAAACTCTTTCTACAGTCCCAGTCTTCCACACTGCACTTCACCCTTTCTGTTGCTCAGACTAAGAAACTGAGAGTCACATTTGATTCCGTTTTCTTCGGCCTTTTCATAGCCCACATCCAATTCCTCAGGAAATAATATAGACACTGCCTTCAAAATGACACAGCATTTTTTTTCTGTGCATTTTGCCAGTTGGAGGCCTCCGTGGCTGGCAATGCTCCTGCCTGGACCTTGCTCGCCCTGGGCTTGTGGCAGGAGGTACCCTGCCCATTCAGCCTGTTGGGCTGTGTTTGATATGTAACCTGGCCTGGATCCCATGGCCACTGTGACTGCACACTCAGCCCACAGAGTGAGGGGGTGTGTGAGTGAGTGAGCATGGGGTCCAGCTGGCTGCTCCAATCGCTGGCACAGGTGCAGGCTCCATGTGGGGCTTGTGGCTGGACCAGTCATGTCACAAGTGACTCCAGTGTCCAGATGAAGGGGACATGGTGATGCCTGAAAACTTAGAGATGCCTGGTAAATGGGGGTGTGTTAGCTATTTTAGTTCCACCATCCGCAGCCTGACTTAAGGGGGCATGTGGAGCCAAGCAGCTCCTTCTCCCCTTGCTTGGTGAGTGGGAAGGCAGTGCTACAGGGCTGCAGCTCTATTCCCACTCGCTGTTTGGCAGGTCCCAAGTTCTTGCCCCACATCCAAGGAGAATGAGGTTACACTGACAGCCAGTGGTGAACAAGGCGAAGAGTCTTGTTGAGTGAAGAAACAGCTCTCAGCAGAAAAGGAGACCCAAGCTGGGCAGCCCCCTTACCCAAAGTCAGGTAGTCCCCCCCCCGCCCACCACCCAAAAGCGGACAGTCCCCTGGTCTGGCTGAGTCCAGGGTTTTTATGGGCTCAGAACGGGGGCATATGTGCTGATTGGTTTGTTAGTATGTAAAAAAGGCTAAAAAGATGCACCACTCAAAGATGGGCACAACAGTGTCAAAAACCAATTAGGGAAGGGTAGGAATGTGTAAAATAGGTGAAGGGTGGGGATCAACCAGAGGAAAGCACCTCACATGGGAAGAGTGGTTTCCAATCCGGTCTGTGGATTTTTCTGAGACTTGTAGATGGGTTTTCGGCTTTAAACTGTGTTTGGTGTGAAGGTTGGGTTTCACCGCCCCCATCTGCCTAAAGATTTATCTGTCTCCTGCTGCTATTTAAAATACATCCAGAAACTGGGAACTTACCACCACTGCCAATGCTCTCGTATGGGTCCAAGTTAATATTACGGGTAGCTTTACTGCTGAAGCAGCCTCCTTACAGGCTTCTGTTTCTACCTTTGTCTCCCTGTAGTCTTTTCTCAGCATAGCAGCTATTGTGAATATTTTAAAGTATAAGACCACATTCCTTCACTAAAGACCCAGCAATGACTTACCTCATACCCATTTCACTCAAAGGAAAAGCCAAAGTCCTTCAAATGGCTTCAGGATTTGACATAATCTTACCACGTGCTACTTCTCTGAATTCACTTACTATTATAGTAGGTTTCCTTTGCTTGCTCAGAGGCCACCAACTGGCCTTCTTGCTACCCATTAGCTTTTTCTAACCTTACATTTTTCTCTAGCTATACTCTTTACTTGGAACATCCTATCACACTGATTTATTTGTTAACTCATTCTTTTATCCATATTTTTGCTCAAATCTCATCTTCTCAATGAGGCCTACACTGACCAACCTATATAATATGGCAGGAGGGGCACAGCGGCTCATGCCTGTAATCCCAACACTTTGGGAGGCTGAGGTGGGTGGACATCATCAGGTCAGGAGTTCAAGACCAGCCTGGCCAACATGGTGAAGCCCCATCTCTACTAAAAATACAAAAATTAGCCAGGCCTGGTGGCAGGCACCTGTAATCCCAGCTACTTGGAAGGCTGAGGCAGGAGAATTGCTTGAACCCAGGAGGTGAAGGTTGCAGTGAGCCGAGATTGTGCCATTGCACTCCAGCCTGGGTGACAAGAGCAAAACTCTGCCTCAAAAAAAAGAAAAAAAAATGGCAACCTACCCATTATGCTCAGCCCTACAATATGTCTCCCTGTTACTCTGTTCTGCCATATCTTTCATCAACCTTCTAATATTTTATATAATGCACCTATTTATTAAATTTATGTTTAATTGTCCATATTCTCTTGCTAGAATGTAAACATCTTAAGGGCTGGGATCGTTGTCTCTTCTGTTCACCAATCATTCCCAATTATCTAAAATCATGATTGGCACATGGTAGGCACTCAAGAAATGTTAGTTGGAAAAGTAAAGAAATAACTTTAGATAGCAGACTTCAAAGATGCATCAGTGGATGTGGGAAGATTTTCTGGATTATTGATATTTTCTTAGTGACCTTCAGCCTTTATAGCTAAGTAAGCTCCGCCCTTGCAAAGTTTGTGAGAAATATTTAAGAATTTTCTGCAACTTTACATATCTGAAATATTGTGTGGAAAGATAATTGTTTTGTATATTTAACCTGAAATGGTGCTTATCTGTTTATTTTCCTATGCAGCTAATTGCCAAGAGCACTTTAAGCACACTGGTGGATTTAAACAATGTGAATAAGTAAGATTGTGATTTGGCTTTGACAAAGGCAGAGTCAAGCTGGCTTTGTCATGTAAAGGGCCTGAGATGGCCACGTGGTATGTTTAATTGATGTAAATACCAGAAAATGGCATCAATGAGTACAGAATTTAGTTTAAGGGCATGATAAACATGGGAAGGGAAGAAATTAAAAGAAATAAGATGTGAGTGAAAATATTTGGAGGCGATAAATTGATTACAGATGATTATTGAAAGCTGTCGGCAATAACACTCCCAGAGGCCTCATTGTACGAGTTCAACAAACTGTCAAAGGAGAATCCTGAAAGCCAAGGTAAGGAGTAAGTATCCAATTGGGTAGTTTCCATTCTCTCTCTTCCTGAAAACATTTATCATTTCCAGTGTGATTTGCACATATTGATTAATTAATCTCTAAGTGACTAATTTTTCATTATTTGACAGATAATTAGATCTTTCATAAATCTGTGTAATAAAAGCATGCAGGAAGCATTGTGAGCCAGTTTAATAATTGGCATTAGTTTTCAAGAAGAATGTGTTCCAGTTCAGTTGTTTCCTTATTAGAAATCATCCTGTCAGGAAACACTTTATAGATAAAGTAAAAGATCTTCTCTTCTGGAAAATATGACAATGATTTTTAACACTAGCCATTTCATAAAATCCTAAGGCCCCTATGCTCCAATTACTCCAGTCTCTATTAATTAAAAAAACTGGGTGTGTCTGAATTTTAGTGACATTAAAAATATGAAAACCGTGGGTCAGCTTTCCTTTGATTCTAAAAGTGAAGGTGCATAGGGAGGTAGAGGACTTGATTATAACAACCAAAGAGTTAGAGAATATTTGTATTGGAAAGGAATTGAAAGAAGGACGAGCTCATATCCTTTAATTTACAGAGTAAAAACCTGAATCTCATAAAAGGTTAAGTGGTACATCCAAAGATACAAAACTGATGGGAGAGATTTGATTACACTGTGTCCCACAGTTATCCACTAGGAACTCACCAGCTCCAAATTTCACCTCCCTTCAGGAAGAAACTCCATTTCTTTTTGTAAAATATCTAGATGGATTCCCTCTAAAATGGTGTACACCACAGACTATGATGAAGAGAAGTGATGGACTTTTACAATCCCATTATTCACTTTACATCTTTCCCAATGTTCTGAATTTACTGATCGAAATCCTAAGTCAGTGGTTTCAAACTGAGGAGCCATTAATGTAGAAATGAGAAGCCAATAGAAAATCTTCAAACTATTTAACAATCTAAGAGAAGTCATACATTTTAGTAACAGTATAAATTATCATGGAACTTCTGATTTTCAAAGAGACTATTATTAAAGGAGATTATATTAAGTTTTTTAATAGTTTGTTACCTCTGTTTTCTATTATGAGTTAAATAATCTGTATGAAATATGTATTATTGTATTTTTGTGTATTTTACATTTTAAGGAAAATGTACTGTGAAACTTTATAAGTATATATTAATGTTAAAGTAATAAAGTTAATTAATTTTATTAATTTTCCTTGGTTTCTTATGAAATGTAAGTCTTGATTCACCCACACTTTTTGGTATTCTATGTTGAAAGGAAAATTTTACTATACTTAAAAGTTGTTCCAAGGTTAAATACTCATACATATATTTAATGTTCCAATTCTGGAAATCAAACTTAAGAAGTAACACTTTTGGTGGAACCACAAACTGAGAAGAGTCTTGGGTCCTGAATCATGGTTTGGAGAAGAGCTTTATGCCTATTAGGAACCAAAAGCCTAAAACTCTAAGCTTAAAACACAAGCAATAAAATGGTGATTCTGTCCTGTCTGTAGTATACAGGATTAGCTTTTTCTATTAAGATAAATGTAGGAAATAAAGTTGTGTGTGGAAGCAATAAAAATCTGAGCTATTCATACATGTAATTCATAGAAATTTACAAGTGCTATGTTTTTTGAAAATTTTAATGAAATATATAAATAGGAAAATCAAATTAAAAATTCAAGTTGATGTTGTATTTTAAAAAGTAATAGTTCATCCTATACATTCAGAATCCAAATTAGGTAAAAACCAGTGATAAAATATTTAAAATATATGTATATCTATTCAAATATTATTATATATACAAATACTCATGTACACACCCTATCATTAATAAAGCATATTGTTTAATTTTAGGGAAAAAATAACTACAATTGAGAATAAAATTGATTGCACTATTATATCCAAAAAATCACCATTCATTGATTATTTTTTCCCTTGTGATTTATTTTCCCTCATGTTTCATTTTCGGAACTTGTGTTTTCCCCTGAAATACAAGAATGTTTGCTTTATAAAAATACACTGTGATCCTAATCCTTAGATGTCAGTTATTTTAGGTGGTTTATAGCTCAACAGCTCAACCTTTAAGGAGGTGCAGAATGCTAAGAGGGTTTGAGTTTTGATCGTTGACATTTTACCAAATAGAAGTAGAATTGGAGTGGAACCAAATGGGGTTGGAGGTAGGAGCAATACAATTCAACAGCATAGGTATAGTGCATCTAGGCCTGACTTCATGTCAGCCCTTTCATTAAGTAGACCTGTAGTGTCAGGCACACCACTTAACCTCTCTAACCTTAAGTCTTCTCATCTTTAAGCAGAGGGGATATTGCCAGTTGGGTTTCTTGGGAAGCTGCCTTTGAGACAGACATCAGCATATAGCCTGTTAATGATGGAATGTTCTTGGGATCAACACCTATGGGAGGGAGGGAACAGAGCAGGATCTGGCTGTGATGTAGTCCTAATGGAATTAAATGAAGTCCTTAGGAAAATAATTTTCTTCCTACTAAACAGCTTACTTTTTTTTTTTTTTTTTTTTTGACAGAGTCTTGCTCTGTCACCCAGGCTGGAGTACAGTGGCCTGATTTCGGCTCACTGCAACCTCCACCTCCTGGGTTCAAGCAATTCTTCTGCCTCAGCCTCTCGAGTAGCTGGGAATACAGGCGCATACCACCAGGCCCAGCTAAGTTTTGTATTTTTAGTAGAAATGCAGTTTCACCATATTGGCTAGGCTGGTCTTGAACTCCTGACTTGTGATCCACCCTCCTCGGCCTCCCAAAGTGCCATGATTACAGACATGAGCCAGCGTGCCTGGCCACATTTTTCTTAAATGAATTGAAATACATTTGTAGGTAGATATTAAAAAAATAAAAACTTGTTTGATGTTAGGATTTATAATGGTTTATAATGGAACTGTTGGCTTCACTCTGTTAGGGGTAATACCTGTGCCAAGAATCTCTGAGTGGAAACTGTTGCTTTAATTTATATTATTGTAGCAACATTATTGTAAAATTACCTTTTAGTTTGAAAAAAAAATTTTAATTAAAATTAATCTTATAAAATGCAAAAGTTAGAAAATATTCAATTGGCATCTTGTCAAGTGAGATTATTTTAAAATAGTAATTATTATTGCAAATGTATTTTTCTACAAATGACTTCAACTTCTGTTACAAATTAAAATGAGCTTATACCTACATTTTACCAGAAGCTTCAGTTTGTACTATGAAAAACCAAATTATCTTTTCTCCACTGACATGGATAAACCTGCAGATGAAAATCTTAGAATAGGATGATTTACTGAGGGTGGTGACATGGGAGTTTTATGAACTTTGCAGATAAACCACAGAAATCCAAATCAAACTAAGCCAAACCAAAACCAAACACAACAAAGCAAATTCTTGATATTAATTAAAATGTGATATAAAATTGAAATTTTTAATTGAAGGGTCAATGAGTTTACTTGGTAATATGCCACATTTTCCAACTAATTTGTCAGCCCTTTCATTAAGTAGACCTGTAATAATGTCAGGCACACTACTTACCCTCTCTAAGCTTAAGTCTCCTCATCTCTACACAGAGGGGACATTGCTAGTTGGGTTTCCTGGGAAGCTGCCTTTTAAATAGAGATCAGCATACAGCCTGTTAATGATGGAATGTTCTTGGGATCAACACCTATGGGAGGGAGGGAATAGAAACTGAACGATTTGAAAGACTCCGATCAGCCCAAATGACCAGTCTTTCTTCAATGTGGGACAGGTAATACTTAGCTTCCTCAGCAGTTTTTTGTGGAAGATTGCTTTATTCCTAATGCAAAATTGACAATGGCTTGAGTGCATACATGTATGCACACACACAGACACACACATGCACACAGAAAGGATAAAAAAGGATTAGAATTTGTATTGCTTAGCAATGAATGGCATTATTAGTTTAAATTATAAGTTTGTATTCCAGTCTGGCATATATATATATATATATATATATATATATAGATTCATTCTTTAATTGAATATTTAATTGAAATTATATTTCAGATATAATTTACATGTTACAGAGTTTTAAATTATATTAAAACATTTTTAATTACAATGAGCACACATTAAAGGAAATTACATCCCCTGGGTTTCAACATGTTAATCCACTCCAAATGAGGAAAATAGCAAAATAAATAATAAGAAAAAAAGGGAAAATAAGTATTAATTTAAACTTGCACACTGTCACTGATATTTTAGAGGAACAAGTTATCATTAAGAACCATTTTCTTTAACTATTTTCTGTATTCAGACTAGTTCTAGACAGGGTAGAAACAATTATTAACTTTAGCTTTTTGGCATGAAATGATATAACACTAACTTCAGAAATATAAAGTTATCTTTTTTACATATTTGTAGAATAGAAATTAGGAATCTCTTTAAACATTTAAAAATTGGCAATTTTGTGGGAAATCAGCCTATGGTATGGGTTTATTTTCCTGATTGATTGGGGAATTTTCTGCACTTGTTTCCTGACTTGAATGCTTCCTTACTTGAATGTTTCTTTGTTTCTGTTCACTCTGTGACAGGAGCTAAGACACCAAGAATTCAATGTAGCAGCGCTCATTGCTAAAATGTGACTATTAAGAGATTCTGAGCAATAAAATAAAATTCTTCTTAATAGCCTTTTCCTGCCTAAATATATGTTCCTTTCCTTCTGGTGAATTTTCTCATAGTTTCTTGTATTCTTCAGCATATAGTAATAATACAATATACTGTACTAATAATACTATATATGCACATATAATAATACTATATATGCACATATAATAGTACATATATATAATAGTACATATATATGTGCATATATAGTATTATTAGTAAATGTACATATATACTGCATTATTAGTACATAAATATACAGATATGTACATATATACATACCAATCAGGGTATGTCTGATTGATTTGATCAATACAAACTCAAAGAGAGGAATGGGATTATAGAAATTAAAGAAATGCTAAGAAGGAAAACTGGTTTTTATCTTGAACAAATCAAGTTCTCTTAAGTCACAAGTGAGGTACTCACCACAAATGAGTGGTAAATTATGTGCAATTTAAAAAACTTCCTGATCATCTCACATTCTGCTCAAAAATTTCCCCATGGCTCTTTCCTGGTTACAGGAACTCTTCTGTCTAGCATCTCTACCAGCTCTCTAATCAGAAAAACTTGCCCTATTCAACAAAAGTCCTTTGAGCCAGCAGATTCTCCAGCAGCACCTGTCTACTTATCCTGAACCACCCTTTCTTCCTCCTCTCATGTTTGCAAGTGATGCTAATTTTTCAGAATCCTGTTAAAGACACATCATATATGAAGTCTTCTTCTTTTACTTTATCCAGCAT
The DNA here is from genome assembly GCF_003255815.1 of Theropithecus gelada. Classification (NCBI taxonomy): domain Eukaryota; kingdom Metazoa; phylum Chordata; class Mammalia; order Primates; family Cercopithecidae; genus Theropithecus; species Theropithecus gelada. The sequence goes on along the minus strand of NC_037672.1, from coordinate 165,043,855 downwards.
TGAGTTTTATTCACTCAGATTTTCTCAACTATTTATCCTTCTTGCCATTTATTTCCAAAAAATATGAATTGCTTACCATGTATCATGCGCAGAGCTTAGTTATAAGTTACAAATTGGAATAAAGCTAGATTTTATGCATAGAGAACTCAGTCTAATGGGAAAGATGGATATGCAAACAGATTCAATATCACATGGTAAGACTATAATAGAAATGTGTATAAAAGGCCTGGAGGAGAGCAGTTCTCATAGAGTGGAAGAAGGCTTTGGAGAATACATTCTTTGAGAGGTCTGATGGGGAATTGTTAACTTCATTCCATACTAGCATTTTTGAAATTTGCTTTTGTTCTCTGTTGGAACAATTTTCTGTGTTAGTCCATTTGTGTTGCTAGAAAGGAATTTCTGAGGCTGAGCAATTTATAAAGAAAATGAGTTTATTTGGGTCACAGCTCTGCAGGCTGTACAAGAAGCATGGCTGCAGCATCTGCTAATGCTGAGGGTTTCAGGCTGTTTCCACTCATAATGGAAGGTGAAGGGGAGCTGGCATGTGTGGAGATCACGTGGTGAGGATAGAAAGCAAGAGCAAGAGGAGGAAAATGCCAGGCTCTCATTAACAACCAGCTCTCCTGGGAACCGATAGGGTGAGAACTTGCTCATTACAATGAGAATCAGCATCACGCTCTTCATGAGGGCTCCATCCTCATGACCCAAACACCTCTCACTGGACTTCACCTTCAGTACTGGGGATCACATTTCAACATGAAGTTTGGGGGACAGAAGCATGCAAACTCTAGCAGAAGAAAAACTATGTGATATAGATAAATGTTTAGCTTCATATTTTAAAACATACTTAATGGCAAAAAAAAAACAGAAGGAATAAAAAATTAAAATATAGCCTCATCTTTGGCCTTTTATTTGTCTCCTAGAGATGAATTATTAATGGTAGGATTAATTATATAGAAATATGATATATATGTAACATATTTCTATACATTTTATATAATAAAATGTTTTAATCTGATGTATTCAGATTAAAATTGCATATTTTTGCTCTTTACTTTTTTATTTCCTTTTTGATAATATAATAAACATCACTCTAAAAGTGAGATTAAAAGTAGGAACAAGATTATTGGAAATGGTGGCACAGTAAAGACATGTTCAAAAACATAAAGCATGGATACAAATACAAAGACATTTTCCTTTTTAAAGTATATTTAAGAAGGAATGCAGTGCATTTTGTGTTTTTTTTTTTCCTTTGTTTATATATGCTTCCCTTTTAGAAATTCTATTTGGGCCTAATATAGTCATCATCTAAAGTTTTCTATTTATTGACAAATATGTCTTTACCATCTTCTGTTACCCATTTGTATTTCTTGGTTGCAATGTTCAATTCTCTTTCACAGCTTTGAAATACACTGATTGGCAAGGCATGGTGGCTCACGCCTGTAATCCCAGCACTTTGGGAGGCCGAGGCAGGAGGATCAAGAGACTGAGACCATCCTGGCCAACATGGGAAAATCGTGTCTCTACTAAAAATAAAAAAAATTAGCTGGGCTTGGTGGCACGTGCCTGTAATCCCAGCTACTCGGGAGGCTGAGGTAGGAGAATCACTTGAACCCGGGAGGCGGAGGTTGCAGTGAGCCGAGATCTCACCATTGCACTCCGGCCTGGGCGACAAGAGCAAAACTCTGTCTCAAAAAAAAAAAAAAGTAGAAATACACTAATTACAGATTGTAAAACTCTACCTTTGATATTAAGTAGGCCTACCTGAGTAAGGGTTTAGTCAATGATACTTGAGCAGAAATGGGTATGCATTGCAACAAGGCTCATAAACACTTCCATGAAGAAACCTCTATTCTCTTTCTGCTTCCCTGGGTTGAAGACAGACATGATAAACTTAAAAGCCAGTAGTAACGGTGGAAAGAGACCAAGTCTCTGGATCACTTCTTGGAAGGGAAATGCACTCTGATTGGTAGCACCTGTTCTGGTCTTCCTGTGAGCTTGAGAAATGCCATTTACTTTATGCTTTTAGTCATCTATTACAAGAAAGAGATGAGCTCAGTAAGTAACTGGCTAGTTTGCAAGCAGACACACAAGGGAGAAGAGAGAAAGTTTAGAAATTTGGTGCCTTGAAGAGTTAGAAAGAGAAACCAGTTACTGATTCCAAGCAATGTAAGCTGAGACTTGAAGAGGTTTTGAAAAGTAAGGGTCTTTTATGACTCAGCCCTCTAGTAATACCCGGCCAGTTTTACTTTCTGAGAGATCCTTCAAGGAAATGTTTTTGAGTCGTGAAAATAAAAAAGGCATAAAGGAGGGAGCAGGGATGCAAAGTCATAGTGCAGAAATGTATCTAGGAAAGAACTTTGCATGCGGTTAAGTGGTAAATGGACCTAACCAAAAGCAAGTAGATCACAACTCTTCTAAGTTTTTAAGAGAGCCTCATTTTCAAAGACATTACAAACCCATATTAAAGAAACGTTGATAACGTATGCTATAAACAAAATGTGAGGACTCTGAATTTGCCAAAGTTTAGCTGCTATGAAAGTGGTACAACCTTCAGGGATCTAGAGAGGCTTCTCAACTTATGATGGCGTTACATCCTGATAAATCCATTGTAAATTAAAACATCCCAAGTCAAAAATGCATTTAATACACCTAACCTATTGAACATCATAGCTTAGCCTAGCCTACCTTAAATGTGCTCAGAACACTTGCAGCAGCCTACAGTTGGGCAAAATCATCTAACATAAAGCCTATTTTACAATAAAGTGTGTTACATATCTCACATAATTTATGGAATATCAACTATTATGTGAAAATTGCAGTAGTTTTGCACCATCATAACGTAGAAAGGTAGCATGAAGTAGATAAGTCAGACCATAAAAATTCAGGGACTGAGGACTGTCTGTTCTCCAAAGCACCTCTTCAGATAAAGCCAAGCAGGATAAAGGACAGGGAAGGACTTCTCAGAGTTTATCAACAGTAGCCACAGAAAAGTTTAGATTAAAAACAAATCCAAGAATTCATGGAGACAACTGACACTGGAGTAGTTCAGAGAAAAGGAAGAAAGAATAGACAATGATCTATCTTGTATTTTCATCTGGTGATTGTAACTCCTCGCCTAAGAGTGTGGGGCACTGGGTTCCTGAGGGCTTTAGGCAGGATTCTCACTCTAGTTGCCTCCACCTGGATTATAGACCTTTCTCTCTCCTAGGTCCTACTCTTCCAGCTTTGTTCCCACTAAAAAGGCTTTCATGTATTCTTTTCTAATTTCATGTTCCCATGTACGAAATTCTATCGACTTCTTGGTTTTAGTGAAATTCTTTGGTGTCTACTAATTCTTTGCTAACTACTATGCCTTTGATGTGTAAAGGAAAGGTTTGGGGGTTTAGAAACTCTTGTTTCATTTCAAACACACACATGCAAACACACACACACACATACGAAATGCAAAACCAAACAAAAATTGCAGCTTTTAAGACATTTTCCTCAACTGTGGCCTTCGAGATTCTCTTTTAGAAATTAAGAGCTGAACACTGATTCTCTCTCTTTGCATTCCTGAGTGCCTTTGTTAAATAGGATAGCAGGTATATTGGAGAATATGTATAAAACAGGAGATAATTATATCTTTAAAAATATTGTTTGTATTACAATGCTAATATGTGGAATATTTTCAAGAAATAGTCATTAAATGGAAATATATATCATTTAGTCAGTACAGAAACATAAATGATAAAATCTATTTTTAACTTAATGTTTCTTTTTGGTAATGTATAATACCATAGAATTTTTATAGGCTGCATTGAAGATCATATGCTGGCTTTCAGAGTCTCTATCATTCAACCAAATTCTGGATTTCTACTTATTAGCTCTTTAGACAATCATAGAGCTAGAACTTTATACATTTTGATTATTCTTTTCTGAAGTACTTATGAGAATATTTGTATTATAGTGTTTTGTTATTAAATGAGAAAATTGTTTCTCTCCTCACACAGTACTAGGCACATTGTAGGAGCTCAGAAATGTTAGTGTGCCCTAAACTCATGTAGCAGTTTTAATAATGAAATTATTTCTAAGGCTGGGCATGGTGGCTCACACCTGTAATCGTAGCACCTTGGGAGGCTAAGGCAGGCAGATCACCTGAAGTCAGGAGTTCGAGACCAGCCTTGCCAACATGGCAAAACCCCATCTCTACTAAAACTACAAAAATTATCTGGGTGTGGTGGCACATGCCTGGACTCCCAGCTACGTGGGAGGCTGAGGCAGGAGAATCACTTGAACTCAGGAGGGGGAGGTTGCAGCAAGCTGAGATCATGCCACTGCACTCCAGCCTGGGCGACAGAGCGAGACTATCTCAAAAAAAAAAAAGAAAGACATTATTTCTAATTAGAATTATTAATTTTAACTGTAATATTTTTAATCTTTTAATTTTCTCAGAATATATAATTATACATGTTATACATACATGTACATTTATAATGTCTTTAGAATATATTTTTAATTTTTTGAAAATAGAGCTGATGCATTATCCATACTTGTCTTTAACAACTTAAATTTCTAGTTGAGTACTTTGAACATGGCTTCAGTAAATGTTACTACACAGAATTTACTGTTGAACTGTAATATACTGGAGTTTTCTGTTCTTTTCTTTTTGCAATGACATATACCTATTTTCTTAGAGAGTGCAAAGTGGTGTAAATTTTGGAATGCTATACCTGGACCAAGTTCATGAGAGTATCTCTGAAGTGTCCCGAGGTCTCTGAATAAATGTCCTCTTGGAGGTTATTGCTGTATTCTGCATAAGGAAACACATTAAAGGTATGATTTATTATGGAACTATATATCAATGTGTTTTGAATAAGTTAATGTTATTTTCCAGTTGTGAGTACAAAGTCCAGGAAATGTAGTCCACCTGTTGACATTTCTTTGTTAATAAACTGTCTGCCAAAGAATTCTGTCACCTAATGGTAACATAAGCATAGGACTGTTTTTTAAAAATCTTTATTCCAAAATTGAAAAACAGGATCGAGAGTCATTTCACATTCTCTGATTCTCAAAATACAGTGTTATGCATTCTGTTTCCATAGACTGCTGCCCAGCCCAACACATTTTCTAAGTGCTTCATCTCGTTTTAACATTTTAATGAAAGTTCTGACTTCATTCCCTTCAGAAAAGTCTTGTTTTTGTTTCAATGCAATAGAGATGACTGTCCGCAACATTTTCTTGACACACAATGTCACAGAGTACATAATGCAATGGAACTTAAGGCATTATACCTTTTTGAAAGTGAAAAGAGTTACCCTTTCTACTTTTGAAACGTATAAAAATCTGCTTTTGCGGTAGATTACAGGAACGTGAAATTTATGTAAAGCGAAGCAGATGTATTTGTAGAATTCACTGAGCCATTATTGTACTTCATTTTTTCTATATGCTGGGTCTCTCCTGGGTAAGGGATGAAATACGCCCTGAATTCAAGTGTGGGGCACTTTCCTGTCTTAATGAAAACATTCACCTTATAGAGATTTGTAATTATTTTCCTGGAAAATTTGCTTAGCTTGATTGTCTAGGGAACTGTTTCATTTTTAGTGCACTAATAATTTTATCTCATGAGTTAATTGGTCCTCAGTGAATCCTATGTTAAATGTAAGAATGTCTTAGATAATTCTTCAAAATACAGAAACTGGAATATTCAACGTGTTATAAAGTTCATATATGTGTAAAATACATTCACATATGTATATTTCCTTACGCAAGCAGTAGGCTTCTCGCATCTGGAAAAGTTCTCCATTTGTTCTTGAAGCTAGTATTTCAATGAGGCAGTTCTCATCAGTGCCTACTCCCTAGAGAAAGGAAAAAAAGAGATAAATGTAAGGATATTCTTATTGGGAGTAATAGCACACCTTTTGTACACGAAAGGGATACAGCATTTCCAGTGTTTTGAGAGGTGGCAGGGGAAAGGAAGTTGTTTAGGATGAAGGTAGGCACAATCTTAGTTCCAACTTTGCCATTTACTACCTATTTCATCCTGAAGAATTAATATTATCTGAAGGAAACTCTGTTTCTTCATTTAGAATAAAACAGTATGAGCATTTCTAAACAATGCAGAGGAAGACATGTTCAAGCAATGCTCATGGCACTGAGCATTTCCATTTGCTGTTGAAATGATATTTGATATTCCATTTGCTGCTGCAATATTAATTCTTTAGCAGGCTGACATTAGCATACAGGTTTTCTAATTTGCCAAGAATATTTTAAGGACCTGTGGCTGCCTCTCTAGATGTGGAATTTTGTACAATTTGTGTAAATATTTGGAAGGACACTTTCTGTGGTCTCTTGCAGACATATGCACATATTGGTCTGTGAAAGTGATCTAAAGACAACACACCTTTTTTAGGAAAGCCTCAGAAATCCTTAGCATTCTATGAAATATTGATAAAATACACTTGTTTAATCAAACAGCAACATATAACTTTATTTTTAAAATAATTTTTAGATATGTAATTTTGCAAGAGGTAGGAATTGACATGCAACGTTTGTTAAAAGCGATTAGTTAAAATTCATATACTTTTTGTACAATGCCTATTTGGATCAGTAAATATGATGGCCAAAATCCATGTCCTTTAATTTTTTCCTGTTGCCTCTTTTCTGTCACACATTGTTCACAGATTTTGGTAATCTGGTCATTGGCAAGCATCACACTGGAATGATTTCAACAGTTCTGCAGGTGTTTAATATCTGCATTTGGAAAGAAGTAAAGCCAAGGCCCTCTTTGTTCCCTATCCCTAGCCAACAAAATCTGTAAAAAATCCACAGTCAACTTATTTCATGGAAATGACTTTCCTTTAAGAAACACTGATTCTAATTCTTCCGAATTAAAATTTTTATACATTTGAGAAAAAAAAAAAACTGTTTCTATAAAGAATGAGCTTCAGGTCATATGAAGAAAATATAAAGACGTCATCTATATATTGTCCCTGATTCAATATCTTCTTTTGACTTAATCAAACTTTTACAAATAATGTAACAAGAGTCACATCATTTTTAATACATTCTCCTCAATATAGGAATACATACTCAGGGACCAATCTGAATAGCCCTGGAGGCTTGTTCCCTTTTCCTTGTTGGAGGTCAGCCTTGGGGCTGGTTCAGTAAGTTTGTGACTCTGTACAACAAAAGAACAGGTTGATCCCAGCCACTGAGCCTGGGAGGCTCCAGCTTCCTAACAAGGCCACTTCCCTTGACCACAACATTTCCATTGTTACATCGTTGCTTAGATATTCCCTCCCCTCTCCTTGATCATATAAGTATGTAGGAGCATCACAGGGCAGTTTCCCTCAATTGAAATACTGGCCTGTACTTGTTACAGGTATATTTTTGGATCAGATCACTACCTTCATGGCATGCCAGAGCTCATGAGCATCATACAGTGGTGGTGGGTACATGAGGCCAACCATCACATCTTTGAAGTGATCTGAAAGCTGCTCCTTCAGATCCCCAATCAGGTCCTGTGGAGGAAAAAGTACATATTTTTATTGTATGTCACCAAATTTGCAAGAGAAATGAGATAATTGCAGAAAGTTTTTTAATATTTTCTTTTCCATGTCATTTAATAATAACAGAATAACAAGTCTGATTCTCATGTATATGTATGCATTACATGAGATGACGAACTTGAAAGTTATTGATTTAATTTCACCCCTGCATGACATAGCTTATGCACATTGCAGTCATTTGAACATAGAATGATTTTCTTTTTCCAACCCCAAACTCCAGCTCCTCTTTTGATCTCATTATGAAAATATGTAAAAGTTAAACTTAAAAACATTTAATTGGGGTCTTTAGTTTTCTTGTGGAATTACTGAAACATTAGTCTTTCTTCGTAAGAAAGTTGCAGACTGATATCCCTTATAAACCTAGACACAAACATATGTATTCAAATATTTATAAAGCACATCTAGTAATACATAAAAATAATGACACGTAATGAGCAAGTAGGGTTTATCCCAGGAATGCAAGATTGGTTTGCATTTGAATATTAATCAATGTAAATTTCCATTTTAGCAGTATAAGGAGAAAAGGTGTATGATGATATCAATAGAAGTAGTGTGTTAGTCTACTTTGTGTTGCCATAAAGAAAAACCTGTGGCTGGGTAATTTACAAAGAGGTTTAATTGTCTCATGGTAGGCCGGGTGCAGTGGCTCAAACCTGTAATCCCAGCACTTTGGGAGGCCGAGACGGGCGGATCACGAGGTCAGGAGATTGAGACCATCCTGGCTAATACGGTGAAACCCCGTCTCTACTAAAAAATACAAAAAACTAGCCGGGCGAGGTGGCGGGCGCCTGTAGTCCCAGCTACTTGGGAGGCTGAGGCCGGAGAATGGCGTGAACCCGGGAGGCGGAGCTTGCAGTGAGCTGAGATCCGGCCACTGCACTCCAGCCTGGGGGACAGAGCGAGACCCCGTCTCAAAAAAAAAAAAAAAAAATTTCTCATGGTTTTGCAAGCTGTACAAGAAGCAGGGCAACAGTATCTGCTTCTGGTGAGGCCTCAAGAAGCTTACAATCATGGCAGAAGGCAAAGGGGGAGCAAGAGCTGGAGGGAGGAGCTGCCAGGCTCTTTAAGGAAAATTCATTACTGATGGAAAGACTTCTTCATGAGGAATCCGCTCTCATGACCCAAACACCTCCCTTGGGGCCCACCTCCAGCAGTGGAGGTCACATTTCAACATGAGATTTGGAGAGGACACATATCTAAACCAAATAATGTAGCAAAAGTGTTTGAGAATGTTTAGCACACAATCATAAAAAAAATTCTTAGCAAAGAAAGAAGGAATCTTTCTCAAACTGATAAAGGGCATTTACAAAATTTCTACAGGGAAGAGGATACCAGTGAAAAACTAAATGCTTATCCTCTAAGATAGAGAACAAGGCAAGGATGTCTGCTCTTACTGATATATTCTATTTGAATTTGTACTAGAGCTATATACTTAAAGAGAAAAGCCAAAACTCTAAATCTTCTAGAAGAAAGTATAGGAACAAATCTTTGCAACTTGGTGTAGACAAAAAAAATCTTACGTGATACATAAAAGAATAAACAATATATGAAACAATGATGAATTTAACTTCTTTGAAATAAAAACCTTAAATTTTTGAAAGAAACTTTTAAGAAAGTAAAAGCGAACCACAGCTGTCACTTCACATATTTGACAAAACACTTGTGCCCAGAAGATATAAGAATCTCTTAAAACCCAATAAGACATTCTGATGAAAACATGGACAAGACCTTTCAACTAGAACTTCACCAAATAAAACATACAAATTGGGAATAAGCCTGTGGAATGTTTAAATGTTTTCATGCTTAAAACCTTAGTCATTAGACTAATGGAAATTAAAACCATCATGAGATACCACCACATATTCTCTAGAGTGGCTACAGTTAAAAGACTGATATTACCAGGTGTTGGTAAGGATGTGGATCATTTGGAACTGTCATCACTGATGAGAATGTAATATATTGCAACCACCTTAGCAAACTCTTTTGTAGTTTCTCATGAGTTTAAACATATATTTAAAAACAATCCATCAAATCCACTCCTCAGTATTAACCAACAAAAACAAACATTGATAAACCCAAAGAACATGAATATTCATAGCACATTTATTCATAATAACCCCAAATTGAAAAGGAATGTCCATCAACAGGTGAATGAATAAACAAATATTGGTATATATATGGGATAGAAAAATACTCAGCAATAAAAGTACACACATAGCTTCACAAGTGAATCTTAAAAACATTATTCTGAGAAAATGAATCTAGACACAAAAGAGCACATATGACATGATTATATTTATATTAAATTCTAGAAATAGCAAAATTTCATCTGTAAAGACAAGTAGAAAGCAGATCAGTGGTTTCTTTCAGCAGGAGGATGTCAGGAGATGGGCTGCAAAGGAACAGGCACAAAGTCTGGAGGTATTAGAAATGCTCTATACTGGCCAGGCGCAGTTGCTCATGCCTGTAATCTCAGCACTTTGGGAGGCTGAGATAGGTGGATCATGAGGTCAGGAGTTCAAGACCAGCCTGGCCAAGATGCTGAAAGCCCGTCTCTACTACAAATACAAAAATTAGCCTGGCATGGTGGCAGGTGCCTGTAATCCCAGCTACTTGGGAGGCTGAGGCAGGAGAATCGCTTGAACTCAGGCAGCAGAGGTTGCAGTGAGCCAAGATTGCACCACTGCACTCTAGCCTGGGTGACAGAGAAAGACACCGTCTCAAAAAAAAAAAAAAAAAAGAAAGAAAGAAATGCTCTATATCTTGATTGTGCTGTGTTCAAACTGCATCAACATAAATGAATTTTATTTTATAGAAATTGTATTCAATATTCTGAATTTTTAATTTTAAAATGTTATTTTGGCATTTATAATGTGTTTTTTTAATCTTCAGTTTATTCACTTCTTTCAAATGTATATGCCATACCACTTGATCACTGGTTTCAAGTTATTTATCAGGTAATTTAGTAGTTTTAGCATTTTTTCCACACTAGTGTACCTTAGAAAAAATATGAACTTCATCATTAATATTGGTGCCCTAGGGGAATGATTCTTTAATAGGACTGGGGATAGAGGTGACATGAGAATCCTAGGCAAGAGGAAGAGTTTGTAAAAATTATTCAAAATTAATAGAGTCTCCTGTTTGGAGGCCAGGTGTTTTTCCCTTTACTCCAGCTAAACATCACCAGGATGGATAAAAACGAGAAATACGTACTTAAAAGCAAGGTGGTCACCTACTCTATATAAACTAAGGGCCAACTTGAGAGAGACCCTTAAGGGCAAGGCAACTTACAGAATTGTATGAATGTATAAATGAGAGATATTATTCATAAAATGAAGGTTCATGGAAAGCCTAGTTGTGAGGTAAGCCTTGAACGATGAAGTGGGATTTGGTCAGGCAGAGGCATAGGAGGTACCAACAATAAATAATGTTTCACTACAGACAAGGTACTGTTCTGGGGAGAGTAAAACGTGCATGTGAAGTATACAGCTAGCTTCCAATAAATGTTGGGTTGATTTGAAATCCGAATATTTCCAAAGAGACTTTGGATGTCCTTGTAGTGCAAAGGGTATATCCTGAGGCCCCAATAATGGAAAGTTGAGTAGGCCAGGCAGAAGAGTGTGATGATTATCATAACAACCAGCATTTACTGAATACTTAATATTTGCCAGACAGTATTCTGAATATTAGAATAACCCTAATAATTTATTACAAGAACTCTGTGAGTTAGGAACTGTATTCATTCCACTATGTAAACAAGAAAATCAGGCACACAACGGTGACATAGCTAGCACCATAGGAAGCCACTAATTACATGCCACCAAAGTGATGAACACAGCAAATACGTGGTACCTGTGGCATGTTTTAGGCATTCTTTAATAAATATGGTGGCAAGTGCGTTGAAGATTTGATGCAAGTGGATCAATTCAATATACTTTTATCTCTACAGGATAGTGGCACTTGACAGTTGACAGAAAGGTAGAAACATTAAAATGATCATCTCTTCCGTGAACCTTCTTCTATCCCTAAGTGAAGTTGATTATTTCTTCGTCACCACTGCTTTATCTTTGCATTTATTATATTTCAATGACCACATTATATGATAAATATATTTGCATATTTCCCCCAAAAGTCTATCAGGACATGGACTTTCTCACAAATTCTTCAAAATTCAGCAGCTAGCTCTAGCAAAGTACTGAGTGCACAAAATATGTAGAGTACAGTATATAAATAATACATAAATGAATGTATAAGCAAATGAAAGAATAATGGATGAATGTGGATAAAGAAAAACTTGGTAAAGGATAAAAAAAGCAATGTTCAAGCTGAAGATGATGCAAACATTGCAAAAGTGTGTTATTTAACCTTTAGTCACATTTCTTTGATCACTACTCCCACCCCACACATGTATCACAACATATTTCTTCCCTGTACATATTATATTTTTATAGTAATACTGAACTGTAGACTGAGATTAGTAGTGCCACTAGATGGCGCCTGTATCTTTGTTTTTATCTCAGGCGTGCGTACGTGTGTGTGTGTGTGTGTGTGTGTGTGTCTGTGTGTGTCTGTGTGTGTGTGTGTGTGTGTGTGTACATAGCTATACTTACAGTGAACTAATTTTGTAAAAAAAATATATATATAATTGTAGGAAAATAAACAATATCAGATATCATCTAATGTTAGAATGTACAGGTTCTGGAGGTAGGATGTTTAGGCTTGAATCCTCACAGTGCAAAATACCAGCTGTGAGATTCCAAATATGTTCCTTAACTTGTTTGTGTCTGTTTCCCAGTCTGCAAAGTGAAAATAATCACAGCATCTGCCTCACAGGGTTGATATAAAATGTTAAAAGATTTAATTCAGGTAAAATTCTGAAAATATTTTATGGCATATTTTAGGCATCAATATATGTCTTTCCAACCCCACAAAACCTCAAGTAACTTGTTGCAAATAAAACATGGTTAATTAGTGTCAATGCCAACACTAGGTTGTTTACCTCTCTCCCGTCCCCCATCTTTGTCTGTCTCTCTTCACCTCACAGTTTCCTGTATTTCTTGCAACTTTTTCTATATCCCAAGCTTGTCCAACCTATCTTATTTTGTTGTTATTGTGGATTTTTTTTTTCTTTAGCTTTTCGCAGCTTGAAGCCATGGTTTTTAGTTTCTCTCTCTAGTGATAAGCAGAAAAGAGGAATGGGGAAGGACCTTTACTGGCCCAACCAGAAACAGAAACTGAGAACCTATAACTGTATTTTTCTCCTAAGATACCCCTGCTATGTCCGACTGTCCATGGATTCTATTGTCTCCAACTTACAAATCTATCTAGAAACTGATGAATTGTTACTGCTTTTACTGTTACAATCCTTACCGAGGTCACCATTATCACTCTCCTTTGTTAAGATAATAGCCTCTGGGTGGGCACAGGGGTGTGTGCCTGTGTTTTGGGAGGCTGAGGCCGGCGGATTGCTGGAGCCCAGGAGTTCAAGACCAGACTGGACAGCATGGAGAAGCCCCGTCTCCACAAAAAATGCCAAAAACTTGCTGAGTGTGGTGGCATGCACCTCTAGTCCTAGCTACGTGGGAGGATGGCCTGAGCCCTCGAGGGTGAGGCTGCAGTGAGCTGCGATTGTGCCATGGCACTCTAGCCTGGTGACTGACTGTGAGACCTTGTCTCAAAAAGTATATATAAAATATTAAATAAGCCCTATGAGTTATAGTTGATTTACATAAAATATATTTTATATAAATAGAATTGCTGGGTGGCTATATATATATATATAAAATTTACTTATTTATTATATATATAAAATAGCCTCCAAGTGAGTTTCTCTTCTGTCCTTGTACCTTGCAGTCTCCGTCAACACCCCTGAAAGTGTGATCCTGGGAAAATAAAAATCAGATTAGTTACTCCTCTGCTCAAAATGTTTTCTCTCACTCCACACTCCAAAGTGAACTATACCATTGTTTTATACAGTTGATCTTAGAAGAAAATGAACACTCAGAGTGTTTTATTCCCATGTAAATGACAAAGTCCTTACATGGTCAGCAAGATACATGATCTCTTCTTGGTAACTTCTGTGACTTCATCACCTACAATTCTCCTTGCTCCTGATTTCTCTGCTCTGTCTACAGCGGGCTGCTTCTTGAACCTGGAACAGCAGACCTGCTGGAGTCAGGGCCTTTACTTTTGCCCTTCACTGTGCCTTAATGTTCTTCCCCTAGGTATTCACAGGGCCCACCCCCTCTGCTTTCTTAGTGAAGCCTGCCCTATTTATCCTATTTCAAATTATAACCCATCTCCCAACACTTCCTGTATTTCTCACTTGGCTTCTGCTTTTTTCCAAAGCATTTATTGCCTTCTATGCATGATCTCTCCCACCCAGGTAGAGCAGGCAGAATGTAAGCTCCACCATGCAGAGCTGTTGGTCTGTTTTCTTCACGGCTATTTCCCCAGCCCATAGAACTGTGCCTGTGACATGGTAATCACTTACAATATAGGTACAAAATGAATGAGTGAATGAGGACTACTTGTGGTTCAACAATTATTTGTTTGGAGTCATTCTTGGCAATTTGGACATAAATAAGTGAAGGTCCTTATCATCAAGCAGTTTTCTTCAGTGGAGAGAAATACAGGGATTACAATTAAATTACAATACAAAATTTGGTAAGTGCTAAAGTAATGGGAATAGCAGGCTATTATCAGGACACTGGAAGAAAGTGTTACTTTCAGTTGGGAAGATAAATATTGAATAATATGTTTAAATAACTAAACATTGCAAGTTCAGAGTGGAGCCTTCAAATAGGTTCTCTAATTAGAGTATTACATTCTCACTTGGACTTATATACATACACTGCTTTTCAAATGCAACCTTTGGAGCCTGACTTTCCCCAGCCTGACTGCCTCTGCTTTCCTGTTTTCTGAAGACTTGCCCTAAAGCAGACTCTGCTGGAATCACAGCTTGGCCTTACATTAAGCTAATGAGTACTTGCTTTGCAAATTGAGCTGTTGTGTTGCCAATGAAACTGCAGACTACCCCTGCTGCAGCTACTCTAACCACTCCATTTAAATTAAAAATAAAATGGCATTTTCTTATTTCTTATTCATCTTACCTTTATCTTATTATGGATAAACAGGGGCAAGAAATAGAAGTAAGACTAGCATTTTTCTTGTCTGAATATGCTCAGGGGAATAGTTTCATATGCTTTTCACTTATATGGCTTTTTCTATTATTATTTAAAATGTTATTTGCTGTTTAAATATCAATGATGCATGCTGTATAAAGTGAAATTTACAATTTGTCTTAATTCTATCTCCCCCAGTGGTCACTATGTAAATACTTGCATAATTTTATATTATATTGAAAAATTAAAATGAAATCCTAAGTCCCTCAACTTCCTGGCCAAGGGGTCCCCAGAGCAATCTTGAAAACTGAGTTCCTAGCAAAGATGGGATGGAAGGTAGAATACATCTTATGATACCCCCTCTCTAGCTCACTGCCTTTCTTTCCTAAGAGTTAACCAGAAACCAGCCCTTTGGAAAGACTTACTCCACCCCTGATATCAACCAACCCTCTCACACTGCCTCTCCTTTTTGTGATTTAGACAAAACAACCAGCCAGCATTCTTTCCTGGCTAGAGACCACCGACCACTGAGTGGTTCTGGCCAGTCTACGGAGGATGTGCAGTGAGGGTTTTCTGACACCTTCAGTGTCAGAGGGCTGAACAGTCCACCCTTGCAACATGCTAACACCACCATGTTTTGAACACGGGTCCTCTGCAGAGGTGTGAAGCTTAACTGCGCATGTGCATGTTTCTCCGTTCATAAATATTCATGACTCCTAGAACTCATTGAATATGTATATTCAACCACCCTGTTCCGCATACATTCCTGTCTTATTTCTGGCTATCAAAGTGTCTGTTTCCAGTTTTGGGCAGGAGACCATGCTTTCCAGCCTGTCAGAATGGCCACCCTGCAGGCTACAACCTTTCATAAAAAATAAAGCTTCCCTTTCCAAATTCATGAACCTTGTTATTCTTCAATTGACAGTATTATAAAAATGTTTGTGCAAGTTGCTTCGTCACTTTGCAGTGGTAAGAGAATATTCTTTCGAATAACTTCATTTTACAGATATTTTTGCAGTTTACATTATGATTTAATTTTCAATGAAATTTGGGTTTTTTTTTTTTGTCTGATAATAATGATAATACTTTGGTCTTCTAGACACATATAGTATATTAAAGCTAAAACTCTCCCCTTTCAAATACCTGATAAAAAGTAACAAAAATACTTTTAACAGTATACATGATTTCAGAAGAAAGAGAAACAGCTTGATGTAAAAATCAGGGAAAAAATGAAAACCAGAAGATAAGCAAGTGAGCTGACCTTGGAGATGATCCTGCAGGTGACTGGGGAAAGTAGAGGTTGGTTTTGAGAACTATTTGGTTTGAGCTTTAATGCCTAATTTACGGCACTCTATGAAGAGAAAAGAACATTTACTGGGCAACGCAACACAGGGAATTAAATGTGAAACCTCCCATATGAGGTTGCTATCCCCAAAGGGTTGTATCCTCAGGAGCAGAGTGAACTAGAAGAAAATATCATTCAGCATTGAAAGATTGGCAGAAAGCTCATGCTTACCACTCATTGCCTGGGCTTTGAGTAGGAGAACATTTTCCCTGATAATCTGAAACAATAGATCTGTGCTTTCCTTGGGCTTGAAGCTCGAATTTATTTAACTCATATGAACTGAGACCTCCATTTAGAAAAATCATCATGAAAGCTGATCTTAAACTGGTGGTTCTCGTGGAACAGAAGAAGCAAATGCAAAACCAATCTTTAGAAATTCTCGGACACTCCTGAACAGAAAAAGATTCTCCCTAAAGAAACAAAAAACCAGACCCATCTCCCAGATGATATAGTGGACTCTGCAACAATCAGAATTGAAACCCCATGAATTTGAGATCATTAATAACAATCTGAGGGAATACTATGAAAAAAGTTAACAGACTTTTTAAAGAAAGCAAATAAAATTCTAGAAATTAAAAACTAAAAAGAGTAGCTAATAAAAAACTAAAAATGAAATCAGTACATTGGGAAAATACATTTTAAAATGACAAAAATATTCTACATATGCAGACAAGAAATATACGGTATTTATATGGTAACAAAGTTAACAGACTTCAAAGAGTGAATTAGAAGGACAGACTTTGGTCTAATAGGATTTACAGTAGGAGAGAATGTGAACAATGTTGGAGAAACATTATTTCCAGTCTTCCAGAATATGTAAATCCTCAGTTATTTAGACAAAAAATATACAAGCCTGTTGACTACCACAGTGAAACTACAGAATACCAAAAATAAAGAAATCTATCTTAAAAGCATCCAGAGAATAACAGAGAATCTATAGAAAAAAGGACCAAAACAAACAAAATAATACCTGTCAATGTCAGAAGAGTTTTCTCAGAAGTATCGATAAGGGCCAGAAAAACAAACAAACAAACAAAAAACACTGAAGTTTTATTTGCAAAGATTTGGGGAAAAATAACTAGAATTGATCCCAGAATTCTATAGCTATCTAAACTAATATTTAACAATGAGAAAATAATAAAAATATTCTCAGGAAAAGACTGAAATAATTTAACATTCATTTGTTATTTCCAGAAAAAAAGGAACTGTTAATGAATGCCCT